>NW_006766889.1:389831-391268 GCF_000275845.1 Dichomitus squalens LYAD-421 SS1
GGGGAAAGAGAGAGGGAGAGGGATAAACGTGACAGAAAACTCGACGAGGGCAGAGCGGAGGTCGGCACGAAGGCACGAGACCTACGAAAGCTAGTCTTCACGCAGGCAGCGACAGACTAGTCCCAATGACCAAGTTATACATTAGCAATCGGAGGGAGATACAACGCTATGGTCACTCACCTAGTCCCAATGACCAAGAGGTCGAGATGGGGACTAGGGAGTGCCTAAGGGGTCCTTATATACTAGAAGGGCTGCTTAGCAACCAAAGACAAGGCGCGAGAGCGAGGCAGTGAAGATGACAAAGGGAGAACAAAGGGCGGGAAGGAAAAGGCAAAGGCATGGCGATCACGGGAACGTAGCATGCGGGTGTGGGAACGTATCTGCAGTGTCCAAACTGGGATGGGCTAAGAAAGGAAATGGTCCGAAAATGGAAGGTGGGCGTCAAGGGGAGGGAAATGGGCGGCAAAAAGGGGCGTCTGTCCAACGTCCGTGACAATTCGTTATGGGGCAACTCCTCGGCATTGTGAACAACGCTGACTCTAGTGTTGCCGCCAAGCCAGCTAAGCTAAGCTAAGCTGACGAGCTGGATCGCGCTGGATCACCAAGCCGGAGCAAGCTAAGCCGAGATCCGGCTAGCTGGGCGCCAACTCCCTGGCCAGGCCCCAGCCACAGCTTGACTTGCAAGCTCACATTCCAGATATGGCAAGACATTGCATGCGCCGACAGCGAACTGGGCATCATCATTCCTAGTGTAGTAACAACATGGTATACATGCACAGAACATAACACCATGTATGCATAAGTTCAACATATCTCCCTGAGGAGGTGTGAGCTGCCAAAAAATGTCTGAAGGCCACAACGGAATCACTGAGTACGCATGTCAGAAATAGTCAACACCAGTAATCCAGTGTGAACCTGTAGGCTTATCTATTCGACTAAATAGAGCGACACATTGTTCAACAGTTCAGTAACTGTGTTGGATTACCTTGAAGACTGCATATGTGATGTGGTTCGAACACAGCTGCTAAAGCCATTAAGACAGAAAGCAGGATACACGAGAGTCTATAATCTTGCTCGCCAGCAGCATTGTAGCGCACATTCCCAGGCTGTTCTGTGCCAAGGGTGACTGCTGCCTTTGATATTATGAGGATTACCGCTGTGCTCAAGGCATGACTCGTGAGGAGTCAACACATCCATCCAGGAATTACCAGGCCATACCATGGCAGCCAAGCATCTCGAAGTAATTGAAGTCGCGGCTGTCCCGGGACCTCCCGGTCCTACGAGATACCAACTTTGGTAATTATGACATCATCAATGGAGCTAGCCCGCGAGCTGGCTTGAAAACGAGCTGACGATCAGCTCGTTTCTAGGCGTTTCGGCTTAGCTTAGCTTCTTGCAACAAGCTGGGCGTCTAGTTGACAAGCTGAGCTAGCTGGA
>NW_006766889.1:391288-466021 GCF_000275845.1 Dichomitus squalens LYAD-421 SS1
ATACACGAGAGTCTATAATCTTGCTCGCCAGCAGCATTGTAGCGCACATTCCCAGGCTGTTCTGTGCCAAGGGTGACTGCTGCCTTTGATATTATGAGGATTACCGCTGTGCTCAAGGCATGACTCGTGAGGAGTCAACACATCCATCCAGGAATTACCAGGCCATACCATGGCAGCCAAGCATCTCGAAGTAATTGAAGTCGCGGCTGTCCCGGGACCTCCCGGTCCTACGAGATACCAACTTTGGTAATTATGACATCATCAATGGAGCTAGCCCGCGAGCTGGCTTGAAAACGAGCTGACGATCAGCTCGTTTCTAGGCGTTTCGGCTTAGCTTAGCTTCTTGCAACAAGCTGGGCGTCTAGTTGACAAGCTGAGCTAGCTGGATAAGCCGGCCCGGCTTGGCGGCAACACTAGCTGACTCCGCCATAGGGTTGCTTGACAAGCGCTCAGCCGTTTATTCGTCACGGATGGAGTCGTCCATCGTAGCATTGTGAGTGCAGAAAGTCAATCTGACGATCTCGTATATCCTCACTGCTCATGTCAGAACCGGATGGAATTTCACCTTCGGCTTCCTCCCCTACCAATCAACGTTGGCGAGACCACAGGCGGCTGTTCTCCAAGCACTTCCATCCTGATGTCCTCCACCGCTATTGGCCGGCTCAGCGCGCAAGTACTCTACAACTTCTCCAAAGACTCCTTGGCAACCCGGAGAATATGAGTAGACATGTCCGCTAGTAAGCCTACGCCTACTACATGCGTTCGCAATACTTGACAACGGAACGCGACGCTACAGCATGCGTGGTGCTACGATCAATGGAATCACGTATGGGCTACAAGTGGCCGAAAGTAACGACAGGTATATTGGCGCTTTCGAATCAGGAAACAAGAGTCTGGAGCTGCTCATAGCGGTTACATTTGTACTGGACTTCTTGCCAGCACTAGGAAGACTCCCGGCATGGCATCCCGGTGCAGGCTTCCTTCGATACCTAGAGCATGCTCTCCAAGGAACGTGGCATCTTCGCAACGTACCGTGGTCTGCGGCTCGGGAAGCAGTCGTGAGCTACTTTTCCTCTTTGCCCTGATAGCTCCCCTCTCAACTAACCACAACCGATCCCGCCGCAACAGAGCGCAGGAAGAGGGCGCGGGTGTATAGCTCAAGCAATAATAGAGCAATCTAACCGTCCCGGCCATAGCACAGCAATGCATGAGGAGGAGCAGATGGCACGAGATGTCGCAGGGGCAGTCTACATCGGTATATTGGGCTACCTATACTCTAACTGCACTGAAGTCCCTGACGCCTGGCTTGTATAGGCGCAATGGATACGGTATGGTCAGGAAGCCTTCAAGTAGCCGTCATGCTCAACCGGTTCATCATCACAGTCGTACAGCGCGATCTGCAACTTCTTCGTGGCGATGTCACTTTTCCCCGATGTGCAGAGACACTCTCAGGCTGAACTGGATGCCGTCGTCGTGTCTGGCCGTCTTCCCGAACTTACTGACCGCGACGCCCTTCCGTACACGAATACTATAGTGAAAGAGATCTTGCGATGGAATACCATCGGCCCTCTTGGTATCGCTCATTCCAGCACTTCGGACGACGAGTACCGTGGATACTTCATACCCGCGAAGAGTACGGTTATGGTAAACATATGGTACATGCCCCACTCTCCCACATGTGACTGATACCTCTATATGTCGAGCCGCTGGAATCCTAGGTCTATACTGCACGACCCGAACGTGTTCCCGGAGCCGGAGAAGTTCAATCCGGAACGCTTCTTAAAGGATGGACAGCTCGACACTAGCGCGATCCGAGACCCGGCTGATCTCGTGTTTGGCTTCGGTCGTCGGTTCGTGTTTGATCCTCGTCAACATGCGACTACACAGCCTGCTACCTAACCTCCGCGTCTCCAGGATCTGACATGGAAGACATTTTGCTGATACCACTCTTCATGATCATCGCCTCGGTGTTGCGTGCATTCACCATCAGACCTCCCCTCGACAAGAATGGTCAGTCAATCCGCATTCAACCGCGGGCCACATCCACGCTTGTTTCGTGAGTTTAGGCTAGTCTTCGGAGACCTGACAAGTGTTGTATGGGCATATCGAGGATTGCCGATGCACTATCACTCCGCGTTCTCAGAGCGCAGAGGCTCTGATACACAGCTTGAGCATGGACTCTTCGTAGGGTCTCGTTCACCTTCATGATCGTATATGTACCTCCACGTACTGTTGAAGGAGCGGAAGTCATTCAGACTTAGACAACTGGCGCATTGCCACGACAGTGCCCATTCTTTCTCATCGCGTCATCGTGCCGGCGTGAACAGCCTGTAGCTAATGGCTTCCTTACCTCGAGTAATTCTCGCTCGTTCCCAAAACATAACACCGAAGGAGTTGTCCGTGCAGTCAATGCTTATATTTGTCGATCTCATTCCGGCGACTCGTCAGGTTTCGCTGGCATTCTCTTGTAGGCAACTCACTGTGCAGTCATGAGGTACCGGAGCTCGACGACAAAATAGGCGGGAAATCAGGGAAAACCATGTGCAGAGGAATGAAGACAGGTTCAGATAGTGGACCTGCGGCAATGACCACCGTCGAGCATCCAGAGACCTACCACGTCAGGATTGTGGAAGCGATATCGATGACCTGCGAAGTCGGCAAACAGCGCTGGCCTGGGTGGCTGTCGGAAGACTGGGATTGTATTGTGTTTGTCTCAAACGCTATGGTACACTAGTCATGTAACCTGACTGGGCAATCCAAATGACTGAATAGTATGGTGGGCACGCGCAAGGGTTTACCCGTGAATGCTTGCGTGATTCCTGATTGTCCTAATGTCCATTCCATTACGCTTCCAGTACTCTGTAGATCTGAGTAGAAAATGTCGTCAGAAAGGGATTAGTAGAGATCCCATGGCACGCTGCTCGTACCTTAACGGCCCCGCTCTTCAAATCTTCAAGACGATAACTGACAGATTCAACGCTCTATTGGCTGCGATCAGCAACGCCCCAAAACATCAACACCGAACGTCCTGTAACATACCTGCTGCCCAACGTGCTGATTTGCCTGATAAACCTTGACCTTGGACTTCTTCGGCTCAAAGTCGCCAATCACGCCAACAAGAGGCTGGTCGATGCCCACGCTCTGGTGGTAGCTCTGCAGGCCCTTATGTCCCTTGAACTTGGCATCGGTCACGACGATGATGTCTCCAGGCATAATGTCGCTAACACGCCTCTGCACCGCGGCTGCCGACTGACTATAGACGAGGTAACCAAACGAGTCGAGCGCGCCCGTCGGTTGCACGGCGTTGGGCACCTGGCCAATAACAGCATTGACGAAACCAAGGTACGAACCGTCCCCAATGACGGTTTTCTTCGACTTCTCGAAGAATGCTGCAGCGATCTCGTGCACTTGCACGCCGACGCGGCCCCACTGCGCCTGCAGTTCCTCAGGTGTCAAGTGTTGCTCAGGGGGAGGTGGACGGCTAGGAGCGGCTGGCTGAGGTCGCTCGATCTGTGCGGAGGCTGCAGGCGCAGGTGCAGGAGGGTAGGTCGTCGAGTCCTCAGACCATTGTCCTGAGAGAGACAAGTCGGTCTCGCCGCCAAAGTCGATGTTCGGCATGGAAGGTGCCTCCCATTGCGGATCTGCCTGCTCAGGGGCAGCAGAAGGGGCATGCGGAGGTGCACGACCCGGTGCACGACCAGCACGTGGTGGCGGTGGCGGAGGTGCTTCATCGCTCTGGGGTTGGTCGACAACAACGAAGTCTCCCTGTGTCTCAGTAGTCGGGGGCGCTTGTGGCACGTGTGGCGGCGGAGGGTATGTGAACGCGGAAGGGGCCGGTGGGCGAGTTCTAGGAACTGGAGGTGCTGAGGCGAAGGAAGGAGTTGGCAGAGGACGTGACTGGGGAACAGGCGGCGGTCCGGAAGATACGCGTCGTGCATTGCGGTTAGGAACAGGTGGCGGCGCTTCTTCCTCAGCGTCCTCGTGCGTGACTTCCTCGAGTTCGCTCTCCTCATGCTCGATGTGGTCGCTGTCGGAGACATGCTGGTAGTCCGACTCCGACCCATGGTCTTCTTCAGCTAGAGGAGGGGGTGGAGGTGGAGGTACGGGCGCAGAGCGCTTAGGAGGTGGAGACTTCACGCTCTCCTCGTCCTCCTCATCGCGCTGCACGCGAGGCGGCGGTTTAGGCGGGGCAGCGCCAGGCAACATTCCGAAGCGCATACCTCCCTGCATTGCAATACGTGCAGCGATACGCTGCTTACGGGCAAACTCGTCCTCTTCCTCTTCCTCTTCCTGTGGTACCTCCTCAGACTCCTCAGCCTTCTCTTCGGCTTCTGCGCGCTCGTCCTCCGGCTCAGATGGCGGCGGGCGACGAACTGAAGGCATGGGAGGAGGGGCGCCGAAGCGAAGACCGCCCAGTTTCGCCATACGCTCTGCGATAGTGCGGCGGCGGGCCTGTTCATCATCCTCTTCGTCGTCTACAGTCTTTCCCTCCTGCGGCTCTGCAGGGGGAGAAGCGACAGCAGCGCGAGGGGAGGTGATGGGCGGGGCCGGCGGGGATGCAGCTCGCTCGGGCGCAGGCGGCGGCGAGACGACCCTCTGCAGGGGAGGCGGAGGTGGTGAAACAACTCGTTGCGGGGGAGGCGGAACCGAGCTAACTGGGGGCGGAGAGACCACTCTCGCAGGAGGTGGTGGAAGGGACGCGAGAGGCAAGGAGGTAGCCTGAGGAGACGTCGCAGGGAGTGATGAGCCTGCAGATCTCTGAGGGCTGTAAAAGCCAGGGTCAATTGGGTCTGCAAGAACAATTTGTTCAGCTCTGGCATTCCGAGATCACACCGTACGAAGCAAACGCTTACCGCCATCAGCCTCATCGAGCACCTCACGTTCAGCGGGGAGGTCGTGCCTCAGCGGAGGAGGTGCGGGAACGCTCCTAGTCGAAGCCGGTAAAGATGTCACAATATGAGACACTGGGCGGGCAGAACGAGGTGGAGGTGGAGGAGGCGCGGGCACTGCGTCTTCCTCCGCCTCTCCTGGCTTACCCGCCTCCTCGTCAGCCTCTACTGCGGGAGGTACACGATGGGGTGGAGGCGGAGGAGGAACATTAGCTGAATTGCCGCGAGAGGGGAATCCGGGCGGGGGCGGCGGGACCGGTTCCTCCTCTTCCTCCTCTTCCTCCTCATAGTTCTCACTAGGGGCAGAAGGTGGGGGCGGAGGTACGGCTATAGGACGGGGAGGCGGAGGTGGGGCGGGCTCATTTTCGACGTATTGCTCGTATTCTTCTTCTCGTTCGTCATGCTCGTATACAGGCTCCTCTTCATGTTCGCCTCCAACTTCTCGTGCATGCGCAGCATAAGCCTCGTCTTCGTCGACATAGCGGATTTCTCGTTCCTCTTCGACTTCTTCGTCGACCGCAGGAGGCGGAGGCGGAGGCGGAGGCGGAACAGAGACGCGACGAGGCGGGGGAGGCGCAAAGTCTCTCCTCGGTGGTGGGGGAGGCGTGCCTTCTTCCTCAGCCTCCTCAGGCTCACTCTGAGGGATAGTCGGAGGGGGTCTCGTCGCGCGGGGTGGCGGCGGTGGAGCAACGGGCTCTTCGGGCTCATCTACAACGTTCTCAGGCTCCTCCGTGCCTTCATGTGCTACCGCGGCCTCTTCATCGTGCCCAATCTCATCGTGCAATCCTTCCGTGTATGTCTCGTGCTCATCGCCACGTGGCGCCGCTTCTTCCTCCTCATAAGCTTCCTCGATAGGTTCTTCGTGTAGTTCATGTGCAGAAGCGGGTGCGAGCGCGCTGGGTTCGGACTCTTCACCAACTAAAAGCACAGCTTGATCAATACCTACTCATACAACCAAAACACGATCCTCGAAGCACGGGAAACTATTCACCATCCAAAGACGACTTCCTTGCTCCACCGCTCTCCACCGAGCCAATGCTTGCTTTCCGTTCCGGCAGCGACGGCTTCGGCGAGGTCGCTTCCTGCTGACTGTCGCGACGAACAGGCGGAGGCGGGGACGCCGGGGAACGCACCGAATCGATACTTTCTCTGCGGACAGGGGGAGGGGGAGGCATGCCGCCCGCGAAGGGATTGAAGCCCCCAGACTTGGCTATGCGTTCGGCGATACGCTTGCGACGCGCTGCTTCCTCTTCCTCTTCCTCCTCTTCCTCGGGCTCTCCAGCAGGCGCCTCAATTTCTGGAGCGGGCGCCTGTTCGAGCTCGCGATCGTCCTCATGCTCGCGCTGCGGCTCGGCTTCAGCTTCAGCTTCGTGCGCCTCTGCCTCCTCCGGCTCGGGCTCATCAGTGACGGGGACATCGTGCTGGGGCTCCTCCGTGACAGGCTCGTGCGCATGGTCTCTCACAGCGAGCTCCTCTTCCTCGATGACGGGAGCCGACGTCTCAGTGGAATGCTCTTCCGGGTGAGATTCCACCGCAGGCTCCTGGGGCACGACAGGCTCTTCAGCAACCTCCTCCTTTGCTGGCTCGGCCACT
The DNA here is from genome assembly GCF_000275845.1 of Dichomitus squalens LYAD-421 SS1. Classification (NCBI taxonomy): domain Eukaryota; kingdom Fungi; phylum Basidiomycota; class Agaricomycetes; order Polyporales; family Polyporaceae; genus Dichomitus; species Dichomitus squalens. Next base: position 397,771 of record NW_006766889.1, read on the forward strand.
TCTGGGACGACCGTCTTGACTAAGTCCCCGATCTGGCCCTCGGTGACCTCGGGCTGACGGTCACCGCGCTCCTCAGGCAGAGCAACAGCCTCGTCCTTTTCATCAGAGGGAGCTTCATGCTTATGAATAGATATGGCGGGACTCTCTTGAATTTCCTGATCGAGCAAAGGTGGTGCAGGCGAGGGTGACTTGGGAGGACGCTTGCGCGGAGGGGCTGCCCTCTTCGGGGCTTGGGGAACTGGCATGTGTGGAGAGCGCACGGGGGTCGGGTCGGGAGAAAGGAGAGAAGATGCGCCTGAATCCTTGCGCACGGGAAAATATTCTGTAGGAGAATATCAATATGTGTACTGCTGTGTCCAATGCATGAATACGCACCGCCAGAACTCTCGGCCTTGCTCTCCGCAACAGAAAGGGGCAGCTCGATAGCAGCAGCTTGTTCCACAGAAGGACCTGCGACGAGAACACATCGTCAAGCTCGTGTGTTTCGACCCGATCAACCCAGTCTACGACTCACCCTCGGGCACATCCTCTGCGGAGGGAGAGACGACCGCCAGCTTCTCCTCCTTGGGCACCTCTTCAGCCGGCTTCTCCTCCTCCTTCGGCTTCTCCTCACTCTTGGAGAGCTTCTTAGGCGGGATATCCGGCTTCTTCGCAAAGATGGGCGGGCCCATCCCGACCCTCGCGCCTCCCAACCTCGCCATCCTCGCAGCGAGCGCTGCTCGTCTCTGCCTCTCTTCCTCCTCCGGATCGGGCTCGCCCTCCTCCCTGCCCTCTCCGTCTCCCCCTTCTTCTACCTTCTCGCCCTCCGTCGGGGGCGATCGCACGCGCTCCACGCCTTCGTCTTCTCCTGCGGTCGCTGGGGGACTAGTAGCGGCAGCAGCAGGCCTCTCCTCCGCTTCATCCCCGCCAATCGGCTCCACCCGCTGCACGACCGGTGGCGGCTTCCACTTGGGCTTCTCGCCCGAAGGCCGAGGGGGAGGGGGAGCACCGCCAAACGCCGTGGAGCCCTGTAGCGCGGCCATGCGCTCCTTCAACGACAGTTTCCCGATGCTCTCCTTTGCGTCCGCAGCGGACATCCCCGCATGCCTATTGCCGTTGCCGCCAGCGTCATCGCCAGCGTTAGCGTGGGTAGATGAGGAGGATGGGGACTTGGGCGATGTCGGAGAGGCAGGTTTGGGCTGCCAGGTGACGTGCGCGGGCTTCGGGCGGGGTGGGGGAGGGGCGGGGGCGGGGGCGGACGCGCCCTTGTTCTCGAAGGCGGCAATGCGGTCGCGCAGCGAGCCGACTTTACGGGGTGGGGGGTCCGACATGCCGCTATACTGATCTCTAGTACCTCAATCTCACTGTCAAGCAAGCTTTAGAGTGACAATGGGGGAGTGAGAGAAGCTTGACGACGACAGAGAGAGATGATGTTGCGGGCTGAGGTCACTGGCGGCTACGGGCGCGTAGCCATTCCAGGCCTGTCCCGGCGTTGTAGCGCCTCGGCGGTCACCGGCCGGCCTCGGTATGGTTATCGTCGTCGCTGTGCCGCTCATCCAGCGAGCAGGGTTACGCCCTCAGAGTGCACCTGCAGGAGTGAGTGCTGCTAGAGGCATAGGGGATTGAGGTGAAGGACGTCATGGTTCTTCACGAAACACATCAGGACTTGGATCTACGTGAGAAGACGCCAAACGTTGCCGCCGAGAGGAATTTCAGCTCTTCTTCGGAGCGAGACAGAACTTAGAAATATAATCATATACTATGCGTGTCGGTGTTACAGTCGTGTGTATCTGGTGGAGGCCTAGCACTAAGCACCAACAGATCAAGTCATAAAAATACCGTATGATTGCCCCTGACCCTAAATTACGCATCCAGGAGATCACACAGGCCCCGCTTCTTGAGCATCTTCAGTTTTCCATAACCAAAAGGGACCTAACAAGTTACGCTGCTTATGAGACAGAGTGCTAGAGCGACCACTCGAGAAATGACGTACCGACCGGGTCGTGTCTGTCGTGCAACACAGTCGTCCATGACCCCAGCACCCCGAACTTAGAACGCACATTCCCAACTTGGACGCCCTCGGAGCTGTGACAATGTTATCAGGTAGGCGAGGTAGGCGAAAGCTCTAAACCATGTACACATTTGTTCACACACCTCCATATAGAGTTTCCTTGCTCGCCGGAGGTAAAATGCCATCGAATTTGGTCGTCCGGGGTCACCTTCACGTAGCCAACGATAACAGCGGTCCCTTCTATGGACCCACCGAAATTGATACGAGGCCGGCCGGGGTGCTCAGGATCTTCATCGGTCCCAAGCACGCGCAAGTCCACGCAGATTGAGCGGAAAACCTCTATGAACTCGGGATCATCGAAAATCTCGGTATGTAGCGGATCACTATCAGACGTCTACATGGGATACCGAGTCAGCTTGGAGCAAATGCATATACCGATGACTCACATTGAACCCATTGTATACTGCCCACGAACATGAGCCATGTCTTACTTCGCAGAACACGCACGATGACTCACTCAGCAGCTCTCGATGGTCGCAGAAACAGAACGAGCATTGCCACTTGCCCGTGACGCCCGCCCAATCCCTCTCCTTGTCCAAGTCCATTCCCTCTGAGATGACGCTCTGCGTCCACGGCATGCTCATCGGAAACAGGTTGAACTCCGCGGACTCGGTCTCCTCCGTCGCGGGCACAATGTGCATCGACATCACATGGTGGATCGCCCGGACATGGTACCAGTTGACGCGCCCGCTCCCGTCCATCATGAACGGCCCAAAGTCGTTGTCGTACTTGTAGTTCCGCATCGCGTACACAAACGCGCGGCTCTCCGTACGTTTCACGGCCTGGAAGTCGCTGCGACTCAAGCCGTAGTACGTGTGCAGCCGCTCGCGCAGCTGGCGTTCGTCCGGGGACTGCTCCCAGTCCGGCTGCTCGAGGAATTGGCTCGAGCGGAGCATGGCGGCGACCCAGACGTGGTTGAGGGAGAGCTCGATGACGTCCGTGTGGGTGACGGGCACACAGTTGCAGACCATGTCGATCAGTGTCTGGAGGACGGTGCAGCGCTCTTCGGGACGGCAGGCGGAGATGTTGGTAAGAATGGTGCGCGCGCGGATAATGCGCTGCAGCGTGGTCTTCCAGGCAATGGGCTGGAGAGGGCGCCCCAGCGAGGTGTGGCATCGCCGGAGGTCATCAAAAGGCTGCTGCAGGTAGAGTTCGCGCCACAAATGCTGATCATCCTCCGAGGGGTAGATGAGGTGGTAGTAGGCAGACCGGGTCTGAGAGAGCGTGGCAACATCGATGGGGTCTAGCAGTACAATAATCTGCTCGAACACCTCGAGTGGCAGGTTGTCGATGCCTGCCATGTTCGACAAGATCAGAGGTCAAACTCTATAGCAGCCCGAGATTACAGACTCCTCGAGAGTTGGAGGGTTCTTTCGGGATTGAATTAATGCGCTGGCCGTTTATATAAGGGGAGACGTACTCACCGTTGAAGCCACCCTCTCAAAGCGCTGTCCCACACGACGACAAGAATATGGTGGCGGTCAGAGAGCGTAGCCTGAGGGTGTGGGACGCACACCTCGGGAGCCGGGAAGCGATGTGGCGGACCTCGATGACGAGAGCGCATCGGCGGCCCGGCGATCTCTCCTCTAGATCTAATAGGCGCCTGTGGTATCGTGGCGTCTAGCCGCGTCTTCGATGCCAAGCTGCTTTCGGCTGTGGCTTGAACAGACTCTCAACCATTCTCTGCTCTTGGACAGACCTCTCCCACATCCGGCCGCCCACCTGCTGCCGCTAACAAGAAAATTACTGGGGCACGTAGGCTGTTCAACCATCTCTGAGTCATGAACAAACAAGCACCGAAGGCGCGACCTGCACCAGCCAAAGTACCCGGCATATACAAAGTCGACTCAGTCCGCGTACGTGAAAAGTTCCCTAGATATCATTTACATGCTAATCAGTGCGTGCCCAGGATGTAGCGGAGTCACTGAATTTACCAAACCTACCAGATGCTGTGGCCTCCGCGCTTGCGAGCGACGTCGAGTATCGAATACAACAGGTAGTCGAGGTGCGTGTGCAGTAGCCCTCCTCCGCGACGCGTCATTAAGCCAACCACAGGAAGCCGCGCGATTTATGCGACACGCGAAGCGCACCACCCTCACGACAGCCGACATTGATCAAGCTCTACGCGTCCTAAACATCGAGCCTCTCTACGGCCACTTCCCGCACAACCCTCCAGCGTTCCGCCGGGCCCTCCCTTTTCCCCAAATGCAGACCGCGGGCTCGGTGTACTTTGTCGAAGACGAAGAGATCGAGTTTGACCGCGTCATACGCGAAGAGAAGATCTCCATGCCCAAAGGCGTCAGCTGGACAGCGCACTGGCTCGCAGTGGAGGGCGTCCAGCCCCTCATCCCTGAGAACCCGCCTGCCGCCCCTAGAGAGATTGACCCTGACAGCGCAGCAGCGAAGACCGGTACAGCGAATGGTGTCTCCGGGTCAGTGTTTCCTCTCACACCACCATCCTCCGACCGCCCCTCGCCAATCCAGTCGAGCAAGCAGACACAGCAACAAAATATCCTCGTCAAGCAGACACTTTCGCGAGAGTTGCAGTTGTACTACACGCGTCTCACCTCGTCGCTGCTTCCCCCCACCTCCGATCCTGCAAAGCGAACTGCCGCACTTGCAAGTCTGCGGCACGACGCGGGTTTGTCGCCACTCTTGTCGTATCTCGTGCATTGGGTCGGAGAGGGTGTGGTCAATACACTTAGGGGTGGCTCGCAGACGGAAACGGATGGGAAGTTGTTGGAGGTCTACCTGGACGTCATCGCCGCGCTTCTAGACAACCAGACACTTGGTGTGGAACCATATGTGGGTCATCGCCTCGTCTGGTATCTCGTATTCACCACTCATGCGACACATTGTTCCCTAGCTCCATCAAATACTGCCCTCCGTTTTCTCCATCCTGCTATACTCTTCCCTACCACCATCCAACGCCATCCACCTCCGCACCACAGCAGCCCAGATCCTTGCTCACCTCCTCACTCACTATTCCATGACATACCCCGGCCTCCCGACCAAAATTGTGAAGACATTGATAGTAGGCCTCATTGATAACAAGAAATCGCGAGCGACGCACGAGGGCGCTATCCGCGGGCTAATGGCCATCGGGAAGGAGGCCCTACGGCAAGGGCTCGTGAACCGCAGTGGCGCCAGAACTGTGGGCGAGAAGTGTATGCCCGGCGAGTCGAGTCAGCTCGTCGAGCTCGTCATGGTGAGCAACGTCTTGCATCGGCCTTGCAACTATGTTCTCAGACTGCACACCACTCAATCCGTAGGACGGGTTGAAGTTGATCCACCCACCGTCTGCCCATCCCGTCCCCCTCGACCCGAATTCGAGCGCGGACAGCGAGCTCATTGAGAAGCTCCACGCGACACTAGGCGACTTCTTCGCGGAGCGCGTCGTGTCCGATGCCGAGTGGGCGCGGGGCATTCTTTCGGACGAGGCTTCCGTTCTGTAGCCGTAGCTGTTGTTGCTCTGCTTTCGCGTACGTACTTTGCTGACTGTATTGTTACATCTTGCTTTCGGGACAATGTGTACTTGCTTTGTTACTTCTTCTCTCTTCTTCCGTCAACTAGGTTGAGGTATGTCTCACACATTTCCCGAGTACGGTCTCTCCCTTTTTCTGCGTTCTTTCTGATGCAGTAGACACTTGCGTTGGCTTGTGATACGCAAATGTCTTCGTGAGATACTATGTCTCAGTCAGCAACAGCTAGGTCAGTATGATATGTTACCACCATTTGTTGCTCCTGACGGCACTCTTATTCTCCAGGTCACACAATGCGCGTAGCGTTCAGTCTCACCTCGAGGCGTCTGCGAGCGATGACGCTCACCACACATTGAGATCGCATTCGATTCGCTTTCTCAAAATTGGGGTGAAGGAGACGGTGTCCATGCAGGATCGCGCGAGTGCTGCCGCGTTATATACATACTCTGTTGTGCGCACACTTCTGATTCATGTGATACGGCCGAGGCAAAAGAAAAACATCCGGAGGTGCGTCTCTTGGCTATCACCTCCGGCCCCTAGGCAGAAGCCGGGATATCGCAAGTCGGTATGTCCTCACCTTCATCGTAGGCGATGGTTCTGAGCCTACCTGTCTTATACCACGCAGCCATATCAGGTGGGAGGGTCGGGAGCTCATAGAAAAAGCACAGCAGGTTCTCAGATAAAATATACAAGTCCAATTCTCCCTCCAGATATGTGCATCTCGTCCCCACACTAGCGCTCTTGTCCCGAGTGTCTGTCCGCAAGCCGCACGAATCGATGATTTACCTTCGTTGGCCTTGATAAGTTCGTGCGTAACATTCGCTTTTGACCCCTGACAGCTTAATATGCCGCAGCAGCCATGTCTGATTTGTGACAAGTGGAGCGCCTGTCAGAGAAGGTACGTCAAAGGCTGTCGAGTCTATACGCTGATAGGTTAGCCTAATCTTATGACATTTGCAAGTGTCGCTTTGCCCAATCCATGTTTCCACAAGAACTTCGTCGTCCCGACCATCGCTGAGGGCTGGCTTGACTACTCCATCCAGATGTGGGACGCTCCTATGGATTCAGAGCGTCCATCAGGTCGCTTGGCTCAGAGAGGACGCGTGAATACCAGATCAGCACCCTTCATCGCAGCGGCTAGTTGGGACTTCTAGGGCAATTGACGTTATCGTCAAATTCTCAACCACGTATGGCGGAAACAGTACGTCGGTATATCCACATCGAGGTCTCGGGATGATGTGATATGTCATTACATAGTCCAGGACCTCGACGTCGCGTGTCGGTTTCTACAGGCTCATCGGTCCGAGCGAACCTTGACTACGATTGAGACGTCAAGGCGCGCCTCCCCTCTACCCACTTGGATCCGGGCAGCCCCACAGCACGGCGGTACCAATCTTTAACGATGCCTTGCGGGCAGTGCCTCCCCACGCTTCCAACCGTGGCGCCCAGGTTGACATGGGTCTTATCTTCCCAAGGCACCTACATTTTCCCCATTGGTCACTCTGGGGGTTCTTCCTTCATGCCACGTTCTCCGTGGCTCTTCTACGGCAAGCTTCGGTTTGGCTGCGAAGTAACGTCATAGATGCTATTCAGGTGGGACTTCAGGGGAGGCTTCCTGCCGGACGTATATCGCAACCCCACTGCTTGGGCCGTCTGATCTTCTAGAGTCGTTGACCGTCCTCAGCAATGGCGAAAGTATCACCCCTTGACTCAGGGAAATCCTTTGGAGGCATCCCCCTCAGTCAGCTCTTCCCCGAGTCTAAACTGGGATGGCGCGGGTGAGTGAACCATCATCGCCAGGCGGCTAAACGGAGATGTGATCATTGTACACTCAGTTACGTTGAATGGGAGGATCATCCTGAACGGAAGAGAACTGCGTCCGAGATCCTCAAGACGAAGAAGTTTACCCCCATCCCAGGTGCGCATCACCGCTGTTAGTGAGCTAAGCACCGCACAAAATATATATCATGCAGAGTTCCAGTTTGTTCCGCTTCCACAGACCAATCCTGTACTCGTTGGACACCGCTGGAAGGAATACCATGAGGCGCTAGGGCTGAAGAGCATCGTCGACTTCAGCTGGGCGACGGTCTTGAAAGAGAAGCCTGGTATGATCCACCTTCTGGACTTCCCTTACAACGGCGAGACGCCGCGTTCCGAGCTCATCAAGGCCAAGATCACCGATAACAAGTGGCATTTGTATGTGTTATCTGTGCACGCCCGAGAGTCCCTCCTTACTGGCGGATGCCTAGTGTGCGCAACCATGGTGGCGTACCAGACATCGATGAAGGCGCATACGAGCTGGAGATCGGAGGGCTCGTCAACAAGCCGGTCAAGATATCTTTGAAGGAATTGAAAGATCCTTCAAAATTTCCGTGCGTTCAATTGTTCGCCCTGTCTTGCTACACCTCATGCTTAGCCACTCTATAGTCAGGCAGAGGTAACAGTCACCATTCAATGTAGCGGAACGCGTCGTATCGAGCAGATCCAACTATATCCTGGGGACGGTGATGAGTTAATCAACGCTGTAAGTAGCCTCACTCAACCCCGTATGTGGCTTGATACTCATGCTACCTACAAGCCTTGGGGAGAGGGTGCAATGTGAGCTACAGGTGTTCTCTTGTCTTCGCGTGCTAACAGCAGACCAGTGGCACTGCGGTGTACCGCGGCGTCCCACTCAAGAAGGTCCTGAAAATCGCCTGCGGTGGTATCCTTCCCGAGGCCAAGCATCTCGAGTTCATCGGCGCGGACACCTACTTCAAGTACGATTGATTCTTGTTGTTCCCTTATGACGCGTTTCTGACCTCTTCACATAGGAAGGGTAATGTTTATAACTACGCCGTCTCCGTCCCATGGCGCAAGGTCAGGCAGAACGAAGAAGTCCTGCTCGCCTGGGAGATGAATGGCAAGCCGTTGCCTAAGATTCATGGTTTTCCATTGCGTGCCGTTGTCACCGGGTACATCGGCGCGCGGAGCGCTAAGTGGTTGTACAAGATCAATGCACTCGCGGAACCGAGTTTGGGTCCTGTCCAGGCTGCGGAGTACCTCTACTACAATCAGCAGGTGCAGTCTTCAGGTTTATCGTATGATCCATACTCGCTAAACTCGGACGAACGCCGGGGAAAAGCTCGGGAAGCAGAATGTGAAGATGTCCAACGGTTTCTCGATACAAGGCATGCCCGTCTCGTGAGTCACCGCCATGGGATCTTAGACACATTCCGCTGAAACTAGCGAATGTAGGAGCGCCATCATCTTCCCCCTTGACAAACAGGTCGTAATACATGAGGGCGAGATCGAGGTCAAGGGCTGGTCCTATAGTGGCGATGGCAACTGGGTCCAACGAGTCGAGGTCTCTCCTGACGGGTATGTTTGAGTCAAGGATGATGAAATGAATGAACCCATCCATCATGCATCGACAGCGGTCATGTGTGGTATGCGTGTGCCGAAGAGGACATGACGGAGAAGGTGACTTGTACTTTCAGAACTAGCCATCGTCAGTGCTCACCGCTCAACCTAGCACTACCACGCTTGGAGGCTCTGGTCGATCAGAGTCCCCGTGAACGCCCAAGGCTGGCTCGAGTTCTGCGTCCGTACCTGGGATAGCAACAACAACACTGAGCCGACTTTCGTGCGCTCCGCTTGGAAGTACGTACTTTGCAAAATTTTCAATCCTCAACAGACCATCTGATGCTGTCCCTGTCTTACCACATAGCTGGGATCTGCATGTCACGTCGTCTTGCCACCGTGTCAAGATTTATAGCGTCAACAAGAGCAAGCCGGAGACTGCGAAGCGCCTTGCCGAGATAGAGGCGCACGGCGAGACTTTCGAGCCTCTCACCCGTCCGCTGGAGTGGGAGCTCGAGGACACACAGGAATACCTTCAGCAGATGAGGAAGCATCCTCGCGAGCCTCTGGATTGAAACTGCCGTGTACGCCTTCGCCCATTTCACGCAGGAAGATGACTCGTAACGATCATCATTTCATGTAACATTGCAGTGCCATCGATACTTTTCTTCGCTCATCAGTAGCAACAGCGTGCTATATATGTAGGACGAATTGGAAACAACTGTGCATCTTGTACTTCCTTCTGGTCTCCAGATCCTAGGCGAACCTGATATGCTTGAGATTAAAACTAGTCCAAAATGCGGTAATATGTACGAGATGATCGAGAGCAAGAGCGACGAGATCAAAGTCATCGATGAGAGCAAACCGGCCGAGAGAGCATATGTAAACGTAAGTAATCATCATCATCTAAGAAGAGGCGGGCGCAGCGGCGGCGGCGGCGGCGGCGTGCTCGTCCGCGAGGCGCATGACCTCCATGAGGAACGTCTGTTGCTCGGGAGAGAGCGACGTGGTCGCGATTTGGTACCCACTGCCGTTCTTCATCTGGAACGCTGTACAAAGAGTCAGAGCCGCACCACTGTCCTTAAACCTGCACGACTTACACGTCAGTGCCTGCTTGAAGGTGATGTAAGGGTCGACGTTGTCCAGAGGGCTGATGTAGCCGAGCTCCTCCTCGATATCTTCCTCCTCTTCGTCATCCGAGATCTCCTCGCCATTGGCTTGCCTCGCGTTCTTCTCCTGGAGGCGTTGACTCTCGTTTGCGAGCAGCTCGACATAGGCGGAGTCTTCATCCCAGACGTCGTCTACAGGATGAACGTAAGCTGTTCGAAACGACAACGCACTGTGATATTTGGTACGCACCGTCCTCGTCATTCATATTGAGGAACTTAGAGTCGTCCTCATCGTCATCATCTTCGTTATCGTCCGAATACTGCTCTTCGAGGTCCTTGCGGGCTGGGAACGCCACCAAATATCAGCCAACGGCTTCAAGTCCCCCTCCCTAACCCGAGACTTACCCTGAACAACCTTGGGGTACTCCTGGAACAGCTTGAGCGCGCCCGACACAATACCCGGGAAACCTTCCTGCACACTCTGCGGGATGCTCGCAGGGTCCACCTCCATGAGCGCACATAGCGCGACGATGCTCAGCCTCTTGTCGTGCACGCGCGGCAAGCGCCCCTCGACATTGATCGCCGCGAACCACTGGTCGAAGAAGCCACGCGCGACCCCGGGCCCGGCCTGGTCGAGGATGTGCAGCGCCGCGGCAGGGTTGTAGAGCACGGCGTTGATGACTACGTTGAGCGCCGCGAGCCGCAGCATGTTCGTCTCCGCTTTGGCGATGACGGGGAGCGCGGTTGCGATGATAGGCTGGAGCGCGTCGTCGATCGTGCCGCGGAGATTGAGGAGCATGGACTCGGCGAGCTTGCATCCGTTGACGGCGTCGTTCTCCCCGAGGTGCTCGCTCGAGATCGACGTCTGGTAGATGTCGAGGACCATCTGGCAGTAGTCGGGGCGCGTCTTGAAGACGTCGCCGCCAAATGAGACGAAGTTGTCAAGCGAGGGCAGCATCTCTGGACACGTCCGCGATGGTCAGCATGACTTGGCACTGAAGCTGACGAGAGAACGCACCGTCCAAGAAGTCCACAGCGTCGCTCTTGAACAGCTTGTACGTAAGCTCGAACACGGGCCACATGTTAGGCGAGATGCTCCTCGTCTTGAACGTCAACACGTCGACGAGGTCGTACATATTGTCGAACAGGTCGAGCAGCTTCGCGTCGAGCGTGAGCACCACGATCGGGATGATGATCTCCTGCACCTGCGCGAGGATCTCCGGGTTTGAGTCGACGGCGTTGACGACAGTCGCGATCGTCTTTGCGACGCCCATCGCGGCAAAGGTCTTGTCCTCGTTGGGATCGTTGTCCATGATTGAATCAAGGTCGATGGCACTGCTGTCGGTCTCATCCGCGCTCTTACTCTCCCGAGCAAGGCGGGCGTACGTCTCGCACTGTGAACCAGTTGATTTAGCCAAGAGGAGTGCACGAGGGAGCGATGCGCCTTACGAGGCGGGCCGTCAGCTCGGCAGCGACAGGGAGAAGCTCGGTCTGGTAGGTCTCAACCAAGCTCTCCATAGCGCCGTTAAGGATATCCAGGTCGGTCTCCTCGGAAAGCTTGAGAAGTGCTAATAATGCCGTGATTAGCATGGCACAAGACAAAATTGCCTGGCGCACGCACTCTGAATGACCTTCCCAACCTGAGGAGCAACCGCCTCCTTAACTACAGTGGATCAACGCCATCAGAATCATAAACCCCATATCCATACATAGCACGGCGCACGCACCAAACTGCGAATGGATGACCATCTCCGTCAACGTCAACGTCGCATGCACCCGCACGGGCAGCTCCCCATCGTCGATGAGACCCGCAACGGCCGTCAACGCCTGCTGCAGAGCCTCCTTGCTCGCGAACTTGAACCCGGACTTGACCACCGTGCCGAGGAACTCGCACGCGATCGCGCGCATGTACGGCTCAGGCGCAGCGAACTCGGAGAACACGTTCTGCAGGAGGAACTGCTCCACGCTGCCCTTGACCTCGGGGTGGCGCATCATGAACGGCCCGAGCGCGGAGGCCATGTTGAGGGCGCCGTAGCGCTGGGGGGCGGCGGGCTTACTGCTCGATCCAAACGATACTCTTAGCCAATGTGTGCCATGACGGGAATGTGGGAGATACGTACGCGTGGAGGACCTGTGAGATGAAACCGAGGGTGGGCACGAAGGTCATCTTGGTCCTGTTGCTCGCAAGGGAGAAGAGGAAAGTGGTAGCGGAAGAAACGGGGCTGTCGAATACCTCGTACTCGTCTATATACTTCCATTAACGACTACATCGTTCTTAGTGAACGTGATGAAGAGTGGACATACCGACACTGGTGCGAACGAACTCGATAGGATCATTCTGCCACTGCTCCTGCTTGGCAGCAGTGAATGAAAGTTGAGGATAAACGTAGTTCGAGATGAGGTCCTGGAAGTGAGGCTTGAGAAGGCCCCAGGTGGACTTTGGCTTGACACTATCGCAGCAAAGTCAGTCACCAGCCGTAAGGTCAAACGATGCAAAACAGAGGTACCACTCCGTGAAGAACGTGAAGATCCTGTATTGGCACTTCTTCGATAGCCACGCCGTGCCGGACACGTACAACTGAATCTGCTCCAGATAGATCTTGAAGATCTCAGGCGCGAATGCCGTCACGAAATGCTGCGCGAAGTCGCCATAGTCCTTCTGCAGGCTGCTCGGCAGCTGAGACGGGTTCCCGAAGCGGTGGAAGAGCCTGCCCAGGATCTTGTACGCCCACTTCTTCGCCTTCCACCACTCGGAGCGCTCCCGCTCGTCCTCGTCCTCGGGCACGGCGTCCTTGGGGATCTGGAGCTGCACGACCTGGAAAAGGAGGCGGCCCCAGGGGACGAGGGATTCGGAGCTCTGCTGGTGCTTGCTGAGGAAGAGAATGATGGAGGTCGAGTACGTCTTGAGGATGAGGTGGAGGAGCGTAGGCACTTCCTGGTTCGTGCCCGCCGGAGGATTTTGGAGGGCTTGGGAGGCGATGGTGACGAGGGTGGGGAAGAACTCCTCGACGAGCTTGGGCAGGATGTCGTTGTTCTGGCGGAACCTGCGAACGCTCCGTCCAATACTGCACCGGGCCACACTCCGAAGGGTACTCACCGGAATGCCCGGACCATCTCGAGTGCAGCCACACACCCCGCGTGCACATCCCGAATGTTGCCGCTAGCAAGCAGCTTCTTGACCTCCTCCGCAAGGTTCGGCCACTGCTCCGGGAAGTCGCGGGCCACGACGTTCTTCAGCGCACCAGCGAGCTGCACAGTGATTGCGCGAGATGGAGATGTGGCGATGAGCGGGAGAACGGAAGCCTTGAGATTGTTGCGATCTGAGGGCGGGATCGGGACCTGGTCCGGACGCGCGTTGGTGTCGACAAAGTAGGACGAGTACACGCGATTTTTGAGGTAGACTGCCGCGGCCTGGCGCGTCGCGCTGTACAAGGGCTCGGTAAGACACACTCAGGAGGACAGACGCGTCGGGCACGTACAGATCTACGTTATCATTCCCCACGATCTGAAGGGTACTCGAGATCATCCCCTCCTGTCCGCCCAGCTGTGCACACGTTGATCGTCGTCAGTCTCTATTCGGTTGTGGTCAAAATAGGTGGCTCAATGCACCTTGCGGATCTGGAGCTCCGCCATCTTCTGGACATTTGGGTCGGGGCTGAAGGTGGAGGCAAAGAGATTTGAGAGCGTCTGCAGGTCCATCTGTGCAAGTATGATCTCTAAACACGTCCAGGTGGCAAATGAGAGGCCAGAGCCGACCTTGTAATCGAATCGTGAGGGAGAGGGTATATATACAGAGGCGGGGGCGGAAGCTGGTTCCAAAATTTTTGGAGGTGGACGGGTGTGGCAAGACGCGTGTTTTGGCAGCTGCTCAATCGCGTTTCTTTATCGCGTCCAGGCGCCCGTCTCCAATCAATCGCCCCCAAAGCACTTCTCTTGCCCCGCATTCAAAGCTATCAGGCAACGTGCTCGACACTCGAGTACACGGACTAAGCGTGTTCATAATATAGACGTCAATGCGCGACGGCACGTTCTACAAAGAGGTAATTGTACAGCCTTCCAATGTGGCATATCAGACCTAGGCCTATTCTAAGCGTGACCGTACTGCGCGGGACCGGAGGCTTCTACTCATCGTACATGTAAGCGCAATAATACGTAACAGGGGCTCTGACAGAGCAACATGGCAAGCACAGTCAATCGCGATTAACGGAGCTTACGGAACGACTGTCCTGCTCACCCGAGTGCGACGACCGACGCATTGAGTAGTTCACGACTCTGCATGCTGAACAAATGGGCATCACAGGGCACATAGCAGCGTACGAGGAACGTACGCGTCCCAGAAGACGGTGGTTCGTGAACTTATGCTCTTCTCAACGCGTCACTTGGTTTCCGCCGCGCGACCATGACGTACAAACAGGCACAGATAACGATTTTCCGGGTCAGATACATTTTTACCTACCACATACTCGTACACTAGCCTGTGCCATTGCTATCGCTGAGGGTAGAGCGGAATTTAATGGGGAGAGGGTCATACCTCCAGAATTGAAGGTGAGATCTGCAGACGACACAATATTGACCACTGCAGCATGTGGATCATCTCTGGGGATGATCCTGCGCTCCCTCGCGCAGCTGCATGTTGCACCCAGAGGTCGGGACGCTTGTGTTGCAAAAGACGATGCGACCTTGGTGGTTTCATATTCATGCACACTGGTTGACGCACACAGTCCGATTTACCTTGAATATCGAAAGCATCGTGTCACTCATAACTAGAGGCGTGAAGTGAGAGCACTCCGGAGGATGACTGCCGCGCGTGCGTATCTACAGATCGTTTCCCTGTTCGAACTGAACACGTTGGGATTCGTGATGGTAGTTTGCTTGCGATGTACTACAAACCGCAGCCTTGCGCACCCTAATTGTTTCATATGAATGTCTTGAAGCGAGGGCGCAGTTGCGAATCATTGTTGCGCATGGCTCCCTTGTGCGATTGTGCATGACGTCCGTCTGGACACTGCAGCGCGTTCGAGGTACTCTGGATATTGGCAGAGGCTCGTACAGAGAGCGACAGGAGACACAAGCGGCACCGGTGACATGAGCCCTGAAACACCTCTTCTTCAGGCAGAAGCTCTCAGGTCACTGGCTACGCGACGTATGGGTTCCTCTGCAATCACAAAACGCGAATTGATCGTACACCTAGTGTCTTCCAGATGTCTACCATGCATATGTCAGACGGACGCGAAGGTCTGAAAACTCTCTGATGAAGAACGTACGAGATGATTCCGGCCGTAGCTCGAGGTTCGACGCGTATGGGGCGGCCGTCTTCGTCCAAGGGCGGGTTGATGTCAAACACTTGTAGCACGCACGCAACGAATATGAACAGTGCTTCGTCTGCAAAGTATCGTTCCGTACATATCCTGCCGACAACTCAACAGCCTCTTTCGGACGTGGGGTGAAGGGTCGCTCACCGTCTCCCAAACCCAAAGGCGACTCCGCTCGGGTCGGTTACGTCAGAATCGAGCTTGCCGTCGTTCAAGAAGCGCTCCAGTAGGAACCTGTCTGGTTCTGGGTAGTTCTCGGGATCGTGCACGATTGACCTTGAGGTCATTGCATGATACTCACCGAACGATGCACAAAAAATAAACCGACCACGAATTGACCAATATGGTCCTGTTGGCAGGGATGAAGTACCCTTCGTACTCATCAGCCGCGACGCTGCATCGCGCGATGCCCAAGGGTAGGGCGCTATGCCAGCTCAGGAGCTCCTTAGCGATTGCAATCACGCATGGGAGCGCGTCGCGGTCTGCAAAGGTCGGTAGTCTATTGGGGCCGACGACGCTGTCCAGCTCTGCCCGCGCTTTCCTATGGACTTCTGGGTGAAGGCAGAGCGCCGGGAAGAGGCTTCCCAGTGGAGCCTATCGCTGTTGTCGCTATGTGAGACGTCCAATGCAGAGAAGGGAGCGAGCCTACTGACCGTGTCAAGATCAGCTGCGGGATCATGTCGGTTTCGTTTTCGAGACTCGAATGAGAGCACAACTTATTCCTCACCTGCATTAACCATTGCGACAGCACTCATGGCCATGCCCTCTTCCTCCCCTGCATTGGGGGGGATCCAGGCGGGAGATTTTCTCTATCATGGCGCTTGCTATCGAGCCCGTACACGTTCCATTAGCCTGTCCCAAGACGTTACGCACATGTCCGCATAGCTATGAATCACCAAACTCACCACTGCCTGCCTTGCCTGCGTCCAAGGTAGCTCCCGCAGCGTGTGAGCGTACTTGTTATCCTCGGCCAGCCGGCGTAAGAAGCTCGTTCCCGGTAGCCACATCGGAATGGCGGCTAGGAACGGGAAGTACTCCAGCATAGTCGCGCCTTCCACGAGCACGTCCACGTTCCTCAGGGCTCTCTCAAAGATCTCCATCCTTGCGTCCTCCTACTCGGCAATGTCCAGCCCGTGCGCCTCCTTACATATGGAGACCCCGAGCGCGCTGTAGATCCCCCCAGATCCAAACCAGCCAGCAATCGCGCGATGATGACTCAGTGATGCCGATGGAGGAGCGAATGAACAGAGTTGCCTCACTAGCGAAGGTGCTCCTCGAGCTTTCCTGGCGTCGTGAGGAGTCGCGACAACAGCCGGCGTGCGCCCTCCTCTAGCACGGCACGATAGGTGGGAATCACTCCTGGGTGGAAGTGCTGCCAGAACACCCACCTGTGCCGCCGCCACTGCTGGCCGTAGGACATCCATACGAAGTTCCACTCCCAACCCACCCTGAAGATGGTTCAAGACCGGAGATTTTGAGGATGCCAGTGGAGGCTTACAATTTGACTATCGTCGACGTTGGGCGCGAGGGATTGACCGCCGATCGTTTTTCCAGCAGGTCAAAAGCGATTTTGGGGTTGTTGATGAGAAGAATAGAGCGGCCTAAAACCTGTAAGTGCACCAGCTTTCCTGCATGTCTTGTGTCAGCATCACGGGCCCTGGTCGCAAGCTCTTTGTAGACAACACACCGTATTTCTGGCTGATTTTCCTGTATCCAAGCCACGGCGAACGTTTGGGAAGGTCGAACAAGTTCCCAAGAACCGCTATACCCGGCGGCCTTGAGAACGTGCGGCGAACTCTGATGACTTCCTATAAAAATGTACGACAATGAACACTAGTGCTACTACAGGTATCACAATTGTCGGGGTGAGGAGAGAGGGTGCCATGCCGGGTTGAGATTGTATGGGAAGCAGCACACGATGAAACCGGGCTGTCGCCTTAAATGCCCTGACTGCGAGAGGCGCCGTGTGAAGTTTCTACACCCGTATCCGAGCCATGGATCGCTTACATCGCAGCAGGATAGGGACGGACAGTGTTAGGACCACTGACACGATGCATTGCAGCTGTGGAGGAGAGCCAGATATAAGCGGAGCTCGCAGAACGCTATCGTGCTCAGACGTCATAGTGCCCTTCTGAACGAGTCATGCAGCTCCCTTGACGCAAAGAATACGTAGGCAGAGGTTCCATGCTCCTAACACCGGAGGTGTAGTTGTCAACAATGAGTGGTACCAACCAATCTTCTCGCTTGAGTCGAAGGCAAAGGCGAATCAATGTCCGAGATAACGGATAGCCATCGCTCTCCTATCACATGATTGCCTAAGATCGTCTCATTCATGACCTGTTGCATCAGATCTCCAAAATGGAAGTACCTCCTACTGTAATCCCCACAAACATACTTGAGTATCTGGACGCAGCGTGACTCAAAATGACACTCAACCTCATGTGACCTATACACCTGATGTCAACTCGAAGACAGCAAATACGTCCACAGTCCGAATAGGACGTTCAGCAGAAACCCGACCACGATGCCCATCTGCATCTTCCGTCTGTTCGTGTCCGAGTAGAAGTCAGCATATATCACACACGTCTGAATAATCTGTCACGCATGCGAGAAATCCCGCCACAGGAGACAACGTCAGAGACGGGGGATCTAACTTACGAGAACAAGGGCTCTTCCATCACGTCGTGCTCGCTCCCATCGTCCCAGAACACCGCCGGCTTGTGTCCGCGGAAGAAGAACAAGGGTAGGAGCGGAAAGAAGAACCCGAATAGGATCCCGTTGTGCAGCGACGACACGGCCGTCTGCGAGTTGGACAAGTCGCTATTCGGCCCGTCGAGCGAATCTATCCACTGTTCTTCTAGGACCCGTGCGTGCTCATCGACTATCTCACGTCGAGAGTAGCGACGATCCGGTGGTGTGAATGATTAGACAGCTGTTAGCAACTGACGGAAGATTGTCTAGGAAAGAGACTAGTGTACGTACAGTCTTCTTGGTCTTCGAACTCTTGGTCCAAGTAGTCCCCCGCGGAATGCGCATGGAACTGCAATCGTATATTCGCAATATCCCGCTCGCTGAACCCCGCCGCGGCGAGCCTATCGAAACCCCGCAAAGGCTTCAGCTGCGCAGTCTGTGGGAGTTGTGATAGTGCACCAGCGCATTCGTACGTTCATTCGTTAGCTTCTATCTGCCACGAATTCCGGCAGGCAGGCAGATAGATGCATCAGAAATACCCACCTGGATTCTCCCTTCTTCCTCCTCGCCTTCCTTCAACTGCGGCCCTACAGAACAGTGCAACCACGTCGTGCCCTGCGCGTTCTCCTCGGCCGCGCGTATCGCCTCATCGTCACCGTCGTCCGTACCTCCCACTCCCGATGGCGTCGCACCAGCATTCCTCCGGCGTTGCTGCCACATGGGCGACGCTATTCGGGCATACAGTTGCGCACCGTCTGCGAGCAAGTGTCCCTGGTGAATAAGCCTGAGGCGTCTGTCCTTGAGTTCTGGGCGGGCGGTGCGGATCTACGAGGCAATCCCGCAATACAGTTGGGACTCAGAGCGAATGCTAGGTGTCAATATATGGGGCTTACGTTGGCCTTGACGTCCTTCACTGTGTCTTTCTGCACCACCTGGACCGTCAGGTCCGGAATGCCCTCCGTGAAGCGGATGGTGAGATCCTTCGACGGTGAGGTCTCGAGTTCGCTGGGCTGCCCTGGGTCGGTGGCACGCTGCTTGCCTTTGGCTTTGTCGCTCAGCGCCGTAGACATGCTGTAAATGGGGTATAGTGACCGAAGCGTAGGGTAAGAATGAGGCTGGTAGCGAGGTGCTTGTGTCGTCGGAAGAGTGATGAGTACCGCTAGTTAGTTACACTCACCGTCGTATCCCCGACGCCCGCGGCGACCGACGCTAGAGAGCACGGTGCACGTGACCATCGCGACGCGTATCACGGCCGAGGCTGCTACTGCGTTTCCCCAAAATATATCTTGCCCAGGGGGTTAGACTCAAGGACGAGGGGAGAATCACATATAACCTAGGCTGGCTCTGATATCCCAATTCCAATATATGGGGATGTGTGTAGATGGAGACGCCTGCCTAATACCACACTGGCACAGGTGGTTTGCATATCGGTAGGCCCCTCCGAAAGTATCATGCTCAGGTTGGTTGAGAGCTGAAATCGAGACCCCACAAACGCAGTGAGTGGACACATCTTAGACCTCGAGTTGAGCGTAAGGCATCGCAAACGAACATTCAGCAAAACAACATCCACGAAAACACAGATCCAACCAGTAACAATACACATCAGCCCCTGGGCACCCACGGCGTCGGACTCTCCTCGACTCTGCCCGCCATTGCCATCTGTTGCCCGATCCCAATCGTGTCCTGCAACAAGTCTTCCCCAAGCATCCTCAGCCCCCCACCGCTCATCGCCATCTGGGCCTGCTGCTGCGCGAGCCTCTGCGCCGGGGGCACCCCAAACACCGTCTCCTCCTCCCCGCCCAGCGCGTCGAGCCCATCGTCGTACGAGTCGTCGTCGAACTCGTCTCCATCGTCCTGCGCCGTGACAATAAACGGTGGGGCGGTGCCGTCCGTGGCCTCGTCGTCGCCGTCCAGGGAGGAGTCGAACGAGTCTTCAGAGTCGAAAGATTGCTCCTGATTGGCGAAGAGGAAGTCCGCAGGGGCGTTCGCGGTGTTCTGGTCTTCGTAGTCGAGCGAGTCGAGCGAGTCGTCGCCATCTCCCGGGCCTCCGCGCCCGATCACCTCGTCGTCGTAGAAGTCGTACTGGGGAGGCTGGGGCGTGTGGATGGACGGTTCCGGATCCGGGGCTGGTGGCTGGAGTGTGCGGGCAGACGAGGCGGATGCAGCGCTGCGCGAAGACGTCGCGGTGAACACGGACGAAGCAGAAGAGCCGGTCGCAGAGGAAGCGGAGGCGGAAGAGATGCTGCTGAATACGGGCGCACGCGCAGGTTGTGCAACAGGAGCGGGGGCGAGCACAGCCTTCTGGGAGCCGTACCCCGGCACGTTGAGCCCAACTCTGCGCATGATACTGTCCAGACTCGCATCCACGACGCTAGCGCTCGTCTCTGAAGCAACAGGCGGGGCGTACGACGGTCGCCCATACCGAGTCATAGACGGGGGCGTGGGCATCGAGCTCATGCTGCTCTCGGTGCCGTACCCCGTCCCAGCAGGGCCCTTCCCCTTTGCTACGGCCCCCGCAGGCCCAAAGACCCCGCGTCTTTCGACATCTACGAGATCCTTCATGATCCGCGCCGCAGCCTCCTGCTTAGGGGTCCTTCCAAGCTTGGGCAAGCGTGCGTAGTTCGTCATTACGGGAGGCGACATCCCGAAGTTCTCGTCGAATGAATCGTCCTCTCCAGGCGGGGGCGTCTTCGTCCCAGGTCCAGTCCCTGACCTCGCACCTGCCCTTGCCGTAAAAGCGGCCGACGGCATGTAGGCAGAGAGTTTGATAGAAGACGAAGGAGGGGGTACGAACTTGCGCGCGCTCCGTTGGGGACTAGCCACAGAGGGATCCTTGAGGTCGACGACACCCTTCCAATCTGACGGCTTGGTGTCAGGCGGGAGGTATGGATTGAGCGTTTTGGCAACCGGGGTCTTTGGCTTGAACTTTAGCGGAGACGTGGTACGACTCGTGGTGCCCGTGGCAGACGTGAGGTTGGAAGAGTTCGCATTACGGTGCAGGACCTTCTGGAGGAGGGGCTGCGGGCCCGGGCCCTCGCGCGCCTTGCCTTTGTCGCCGGTATGGAGTGCCGTGTGGTCGTCGAGAGTGCTGTCCCTGCCAGTCGCACGCTGTGTTACGTCCTGGGAGTCGTCAAAAGCTTCCGAGTGGTTGAGCGCTGAAGTCGAAGGGACAGCGACAGAGCGATCGTCGGCCAAACTCTGAATGTCACGATTGAGCTGCCTCAAGGGTGACTCCAGTGACGCGCTCCACGAGGGCATTGGTTCCGAGGCCTCATTCGCGAAGCTATTGTCTGGGGCGTTTCGTGACCGCGAACGGTACGCGTCCGCGGGAGTGGAAGACACCGCGGCCTGTCCTGGAGCGAAGGACACCTCGGACGGTGTCCTGTCATACGTCCTGTCCGGGTGCGGGGTTTCGCCATCGGACTCGTCCGAGTGGGTGGTTGCAGATGACTCTGCAGGCGTCGATTCGGTCTCTACCTGACTGCTGTCTGCTGTCTGCTCATCTTCCGTCTGCTCCTGGCCGGCGCTGTAGTCCTCGTAGCTAGGTATACGAATCTGGGCAGCGGTTTCGTAGAAAGTAGTCCAGAACTGTGCGCGGTGATGAGCACAACCCAAAGAACATGAAGACAATGATCAGAAACACGGAATAGCCATGACAAGCGGGAACGTAAGTTTATGCGTCCGGGTGCCCACGCGGTCTGACAGCGAGGACCGGTATGTAGCCGGGAACGTTGGATCTGCAATATGTCAAGCATATGTGGCGCCGCGGTGTGCACTACGATTGTCGGTAAGAGATATGTGGTGTGGCAAACATTCGATGTCTTCAAAGCCAAAGCAAGAGCCCCGAGCTCTCATCACGAGGTGGAAGTGCCCGATAGATGGCGATACTTTGAGAAGGAGTGTAGGTAACGCAGAGTGCTCTGATCAGCTTTAGATCCCCCGGACGACGCGCGTGGCGAGCACGAAGACAAGCCTTCAGAAGAGCGCTTGGACGTACTGGTCGGCGGACTTATTCGGGAAAATCGGCAAAGCACACATTTCGTCGTGTAGGCCAGTCGATCCACTGCGGCTCCATACCGGCATGACGACGGTGTATCCACAATGTAAAACTGACGTTCTCAAGCAGCTGGGAGAGATAACGAAACTCGCGTACGACGCAGTCACAGCCACAGTCGTCCCTAAACTCTCTGGAGATGGCTGAGTGCAAGAGGGGAACCTCCCTACCCCCGAGTTGATGCCATGTCAGCGGGATCTGCAACGTGTGCAAAGAGAGGTTCGGTAGATGTACCGTGAAATGATCTCCAATTCGTTGAGATAGGAAGATCAAGTCCACGGAGCCCGCCCACCTGAGGCAGGGATTCCATCTCGCCGTTTGAACGATCTAACATGAATTTACAGGGCCTCTCTTTTCCCTCGCTGCAGACGTTGAGCATCTCGCTAGCATGGCTGCAACACAGTGATTGAGGAGTGTGGAGGAGTTCCCCGCTCGCACTCAGCAATAGCCCGGGAAGATCAGACGACCGCGATCACGACCGTGTGGTATGCGGGTTTTGTTTCCTATCCTGGTCACCTTGTCGGCCCTCGCGGTCGTGGTAGCGGTCAGACTGCGCGGATGCCCGGGCGCAAAAACCTGGGCGCTGGAATGCATGTTTTTGCGACAACCGAAGGTGAACGTACCTTGGCGGCCTCCCGCACCGGCTGGGTTCCAACTGCATATCGCTTCACCGCAGGTAGTATCCTGTTCGCCATCACGTGCTGTATCTTCGAAAAGTTTGCGTCTATATTCTGCAGCCTGCTGTCAGATGTTTGATATGAGGCAAACCGAAGGGCAAAGGGACCTGCAACTTGATCGTAATAAGCTGCTCGATCTGCTCAATTTGGTCATAAGGGGCGGCAGTTGTGTCCAAACCAGGGACCACAATGTCCGCTGGGTCTGCTGATGGTTCCCATCTTGGTGTCTTGGGTTCGATGGGCTTCAGTTCCGGGGCCATGAGCAGGAGGATGTGGATGAAGAGACGCGACAACGGGTGAGTGGCGCGACGCGACGCGACGGGCCCAGTGGCCCAAAGATTAGATTGTGGCTCTGCAGGGTATTGACCGGCCACTACGGCGATGTAACAAGCATTTAAACTCAGATTAGTGGCATTATGCAAGGGTATAGTAGTACCTCCAATTCGTCAGCAACTGCATGCACCTCGCCCTGAACGTCGACCATCACATCGTCTTGCTCAGTGTCCCACCACACCACTGCTTGTTCCTTTGAAGCTCAACATTCTTGCCCAAGATGCCGCGTGCAGAAGGTATGCATACATCCCGAGATCGTACGAGGCGTCATCTCATCTGCTATTCCTAGTCGGTACCCCGAAGTATCTGGCCAACAAAATGAAGGCTAAGGGCCTGCAGCGTTTGCGCTGGTACTGCCAAATCTGCCAGAAACAATGCAGAGACGAGAACGGCTTCAAGTGTCACACGCAGTCCGAGTCACACCTCCGGCAAATGCTCGTCGTCGGCGAGAGTGCCGGGAAGCACATCGCTGACTTCTCGTCCCAGTTCCAACACGACTTCGTTCAGCTTCTCTCCCGCCGTTTTGGCACGAAGCGCGTCAAGGCGAATACGGTCTATCAGGAGTTCATCCAGGACAAGAACCATCTCCATATGAACGCTACTCGCTGGGTAACCCTGACCGAGTTCGTGAAGCATCTTGGTCGGACCGGAGTTGCGCGGGTGGATGAGACGGAGAAGGGCTGGTTCATTGCATGGATAGACAACAGCCCCAAGGCACTTGCGAAGCAGGTGAGTGTTCGATGTACCTCGTGTTACCTCTTTCATCGTGCGCCAAGCGCTCCGATGCTCCGAGAGGTATGTCCGTGGAGGTTAGCCAGGTACGCCGGAAGTCGCAGGCATCTCATCGCTAGGTGGAAGCAATGTACGATGCACGTTCGCATGCCGTTGCCGCAGCTGGCAGCTGTGCGGACTATGTACCGAGCAGTGGCGGATGCATGCATGCAGCCTTATGTGACCCTGTCCGGCTCAATATCAAAAACGGCAGGAGCGTCCGGGCATCAAGATGCAGCGGGCAGAGTCGATCAGTTCACCGAAACCGAAAGGGCAGCGGCGTCTGTACAACGACCGTGCATCAGTCGGTTTGTAGTGGGACTACCGGACTGGCTAGTCACCGACTGTTCCTTATTCTGCTCCTGGCGAGGGACCTGTGTGGACTATCTTTGTTGCGTTGTACCTTCGGATCGAGTTGCCCTCGTTGCCTGGTATAGTGCACTAACCATATCTACTTTGCAGGAGGCCTCAATGAAGAAGGAACGGATGTCGGTTTCTGATGAGCAGCGTGAACGAATGCTCATTGAGGAGCAGATCGAGCGCGCAGCTGCTGAGGCGGAATCATCCGGATCCAAACAAGAACAGTCACCACCAGCGGAAGAGATTGGCTTGAAGCGCGATGAGACGACGGAGAAGGTCGTGTTATCCCTCGCTCCCAAACCTGGAGCATCCTCTTCGGGAATCAAGCTCAGCGCTCTCAAGCCTGCCGCGAACCCCCTCAAAGCTTCCAATCCCTTGAAGCGCCCCAATGTTTTCAAGCAGGCTGCTGCTACTTCCTCAAGTCTAGCGCCTGTTGATGCGGAGAAGATCAATGGCAAGAAGAGGGAGTTGACAGCAGCCGAGCGGCTCATCCACGAGGACCAGGAAAGGAAACGGCGGCGCGTGGAGCGAGAGGCCGCCGCATAAGGCGGCGGAGCTTGGTGGTCGGCGTTGCGTAGTATTCGGAGAGACTCATATGTCACGTGTATCCATGTTCAACTGTCGCATTGTTTGTGTACGTCTATTGCTGTTTCACTGTTAAGGATTTATCGCATAATCCCTTACCTCCGCAGCTAATAGTGATAAGGCCGTGATGTTTCGGCCCCGTAAAATGGAGAGCCATTGTCCGTGATGGCTTAGGCCCATGCCACCGTGGTGGTGTGGCTCAGTCCTTTGGCTCTCTTTGACAATAGGTCTAAGCGTTGTCGCGGGTTGGTATAAACATTGCAAACTCGCAATCTTCGCACCTTGCCTTCTTCCGCTACGGTCGCACACAATCGTACTACCAACTTGCCAACCACACCAATCCGCACGCTCATCATGAGAGAGTTTCACGTTCCCCCTCTGGATATTAGCCGCTGGCGCCCACTCAGTCCTGGTGCATCCCTCTCCGCGAAGGACGAGCCGATGGGCACTTCAATCTCCTGGGAAGCATACCCCATACCCGAACGGCCTCGCACGGCGGAGCTGCGGCGACCTTCAGTCTGCGAAAGCATCTGTGGCGACCCAAACCCGAGCAGCCTCCCTAAGGAAATCTGGCGTATCCCTCACGCGCACTATATCGCGTTCTCGCTCGATATGGCCGCTATCGCGAATACATTCGCCATGGACCCTTTCACACAGGAGGCGCTGATGCGGCTCCAGCCGAAGCGTTACGTCGGGCTTGTCGTGTGGTCCGGTATGCAGCCCGAGTATGCTGAGGGAGCTCAGGAGGGTGATCCGCCTTTGCGCCATCTTGAGGTGCTCGCACCACTGTTTGTGGCTAGTGGTCCCCCTCCAATCCCGGAGGCGAAGGATATGTACCTGCCTATCGATCCGTCGCCCCCTAGCCGGACGCAAGAGAAGCCTCAGAGTCACTCTGTGGTTGTGACCGACGAGGACTCCGCCATGACTGTGGACGGCGTCTTCGATATGGAGGACGAATTCCCCGAGCAAGACGTTCAAGAAAGCGACCAAGGACAGGCATCGGACTGCCATGACGCTATGATGGACGAGGACGACGGCCAGTCGGCGCACAATCCCGAGGAGAGTTCCCAAGCCCTGGACGAGTTCGGACCTCTGTCCGCCATCCGGCACCCTAGCCTCCTTCCGCTGAGAGGACGCGTACAATGGCTGACTTTCGGCACTCGCCTGCACATCACGACGTTCCACGAGTCCTCGCTTTCGTTCTACGTCGACGACGACGAGGATCAGCCGCCGTACGAGTGGCGCAGATTCGAGGCTCTCGTCACCGACAACCTAGCCGCCCTCTTCGACAGGTCCTCTTCACCGCCGGACGCCGATGGTACTTCTGCTGGTTCTGGCGACGAGTCGGACGCGCTCGTTCAGAAGCTTCGCGTGCCGGACATTTCGCTGCCTGCTATCGTTTGGCGCGACATTCGGGGCGAACACGAGGACGACCCTACAGAGTTCGTGCGGGAGCTTGATAGGTGAGTTTTTAGAGAGCAGGGTTGCCATTTGACGCTCCCAGATTTCAGCCAACGGGGGAAGCCGGTTCTGCCAGCGGTACGCCATGGCGTGCGCTCCCTCTGAGACCTGACGCCGATGCATGCAACTGAAACCGTTATTTACTGACCCTGTTGCTTTCTGTAGGATACATGACATCCTGGGCGAATTGCGCCAGCCTTAAGCGAGAAGGTTCAGGCGAGCGTCCAGTTCGTGAACTGCGTCTGGAGGCCGGTACGATACGAACGCGTCTATGGAGCAATCCGCGCCCAGGTTGTGTTCTGTTCGCGTTAAGGTTCGGCGAGCGTGATGTCCGCATGCTCGTAATGCTGTTGAGCTCATAAGTACGGATATGTGAGTAGAAGAGAAGAATTAGTCCAAGGCGCTCATAGCCGCTGGTGTATTGGTAGAGATCAGGGTCAACTTCTTATACATGAATAATACTTCGGGCGTCCCGTGGGACGTGAGCCAAATCAATCGTACATCGGAAGCCATTCCAGCGACCTGAAGAGAGCCCTGATAGCGCCTGGCTCTTGTTTTGAGAAGACGCTGCCGCGCGCGACCGCCGTGGTTGTGCCATGCTGTTGTGGGGCGCACTGGAGTGCGATTTTTCCAAATTGCCATTCGATGGCCGATGCCCGAAGCAACGAAGAAGTAATGCAATACTGTAAGCGGGATGTGTGTACACGGTCGCCATGTCCGGCGGGAGAAGCAAGAAGTCAGAATCATGGCAATACGTCGTCGCGTCGCGCTTCATGCAGGCGGAATGAAATTCGAGCACCACACATCGCAATACAGACTCGCAAAGGTACGCGCGCGCGGCCTCGTGGGTGTCCGTCGCCGACCATCTGCAACCCCCAGCTCCGCGGCTTGGTAGTGACCTTCCGTGCCTAACCCAAGGGCTTCACGCAATTTACGACGCACCCCGCTTGCCGCCGCCTCGTGCGCCCCTCCCTCTACCTCTCCCACGACCAGGTTTCTTCGTCGGCTGACCAGGGGGTGGTGTACCATCGTCTTCGTCTTCGCTGTCGCTCGAGCCTTTCGCCGCAGCGGCCTTGCCACGCGGCACACCCCGCGCGGAAGACCCTGCTGCGCCCTTGCCCACGCCTGCGCGCGGCGGCTGCTCCTTGTCAACGGCGGGCTTCCAATCCCGAAACTTGCGCCTGCACGCGCTCGAGCCCATTTCCTGGTACTCTTCCCTCGTCACGACGCACTGCGCAAACTCCGGCCGCGCGGCGAATGCGAGCGCCGATCGGTACGCCTCCAGGATCGGCCTGCATCAGGAGTAGCGTCAGCTGCCTATCTGAGCAATGCTATTTGGCACGATTACGGAAGGGGAACGTGGGAAGCCGACACGGGCGGCGCAGGGCGGAGAGTGGAAAGGTGGCATTGTGGCCACGTAATGTGGAGAAGAATTCCGAGGGTACGGAAAGAGAAATCCCAGAGAGAAGGAACGGGACGTACTCTGCAGAGGCGTATATCCCCACCTCGCAGTCGATGGGCGCGAGCGAGCGTAGTTCGGACATCCTGTCAGTGGGGTGTGGTACTTTGTCAGCGTGCGTCTGAGCCTATGGGACAGGACAAGCAAAGCGTTGCATAAGAGTGACGAATATGGCAAGAACGTTGAGGGTTCGACGGATGGGCGGATAGAGGCGTGTAGATGTGACGGACGATAGATGTATCGAAGGGGCTGCAGCTATTACGGTAGACGCTCCGCTAGTCAAAATAGCGCGATGGGCACGTACAGTCTATTTCGGAAGCCAGGCATGGCGGTGTTGCCACCAATCAGACCAATGTTTGCCCAAAACATACCCTGCAGATCGTCTGGTAAAAGCGCTATGCTCGCCGCCACCGTCGCGCTGAGCCCTGCCTGCTCTAGACCTGTGCGTGATTGTACGGCATGGTACAATGGTGAAAATCAGCGTGAGTGAGAGTTCATACACAGCGAGCTATTGGAAGTGATAATTGCCGATATCGGTCGGACTAAAAAGGATCTCTGGGATAGAGAACCGCTCGTTGGCCATCCTCAGGTGCCTTCGTCAAGCGATTCGCCCGGATCACGTATTCGCCCTGGCCGGCGTGCGGGGTAGTCCGGAAATATATACTCCTGTACTATTGGGTTCCCGTTTGGCCGGGCGCTATGTATCACACGGTTGTGTCGAGTTGGAGGAGAGCCCGTGAGGTTGGAGAGCCCGTGAAGTTGGAGAGCCCACGAAGTTAGGCCAGCCGGTAATCGAAATGAGGGTGCAGAGAAACGGGGGGACACTCAGTTAGGCAGGTGCATTCGGGCAGATGCGGTGTGAGCGTTCTGAGTTAGACGCACCGGCAGGTCTCAAGGTCCGCTGCGAAGTCCTCGGACACAAAGCAGCAAGCCTCCTTGATTTCGTTCATGATGTGTGTTTCTTCCATCATGTTCCATTGGCGATATGACACGTTCTCTTTCAGTTGGTTGGTCAGGAGCTTCCCACCGACGTCGATTCTGCCACAACATGATGTGTCAGCTTGAATATGCGTGATATGCACTCATGATATCTAGGAGCCCACCTCTTTACAGCCTCCCATACTACTTCTCCGTTGAGGAGTGGGACGACGTGGGTGAAGCTAAATCCGGAGTCAACGACGAGCCAGCACTCCGGTGTTGGTGAGTTTGACTGAGCAAAGAGCTGGCCATATGGTATGAGCGACGCGGCTGCAGGAGGATCAATTCAACAGTGCCGTGAGTTTGAGTTTGATATGAGCGCTTAGGAACGAACGGACGGGTGCATCTGAAATAAGATCGAAACTCGTATTCTTCGAACACGAACTGATCGTAGACGTCTTGGATGTTTGGAAGATTGAAGTAAGGCTCCGTAATCAGCAAAGAGGACTCGGACGTGTTGATCTGGACAGTCAACGAATACGTCGCGTCGTTTCCACCATTAATGTCAACGCCATACGGTCGGATGGTTAACTGACCCCAAGGACCTCAGTCGAGAATAGACCATCCCAGATGGCCTTTTGAGCATCCCAATCAACAAGAAATCCCTGATAGCTGTCACATTGTAGATTGAACCAATTCAGAATGGTCATCTATTGACCTACCTTCTCGAATGGCAGACGGAATCGGAGAGATGTGCAGTCACGACACTTGGCTAACTCATGCCCAATATAGGTAGCATTGTCGCCTTTAGCTCGGACCACGGCATTTGAAATGACTCTATAAAACGATGAGCTGCGCGTATGCCGTACTGGACAATTGGCGAACAAACCGGGGTTGTTCGTCGTGTACGCCGAGAATGCCAGCTTTGATTGCTGACGCGCCGTTGTCTACCAGGACAGTAGGAATGCTGGTGGTGGGCATGACCTGGTATATAGCAAGGTTGCCTCCAGACGGAGACGTTGAGGATGAGAAACCTGGCAGGTAGAGTGCTGTCGGTGCAGCTAGAAGACGAAATGTTCAAGGTCAGCACCAATTGGAGGAGGAGAGAGCATGAAACTGAACCGAGCAAACACACTAGCGCCCAGCGTTCACAAGCCCGAGGCGCCCATTTGGCGACGCTGATTGGCTAGGGCTGTGCACTGTGCCCAGGCTGGTCGCTCCGGCCTCTGTGTCTAGCTCGTCCCACCACAGTCGAGGCCTCCGACTCACCGCCCGCTCTTCCAGAAGATCCGGTACATCCTTTCAACCTGTCTGTAGCTTCCGATGAAGATCTAATACATCGACTTAGTCCCGTCTCGTTTGAGTGCTGTCATCTCGTGTCGGACCCAACGATAGCAACTTATCAACGACTTTCCATTGTCCCCCCTTGCTGGAGGCTTCTATTAACCACAAGTGGTACGTCCTCTTCGGGCCCCTCATGTTTTGCGTGAGCCATCCGACGTTCGTGCACAGGTCTTGTACTTCCTCAGCAGATCCGTCTGTACACGCTGATCGTCTCACCCGTGCAGGTAAGCCCTGTACACGGGATGCCGTATGTGATATGCTCTTGCCCTGCTTTGACAGCTTCCGCAAATTTGCTACGAAGCCAGACACTCGGATTGACCATCAGTTTTTTCAGCTTTCATCACAGATGTGTGTTTGTTTCTGGACCTTGGATCATCCGGAGTATGCCTTGTGTGTGACACGATTAGCCATCACTTTGTGGTCCGAGCTCAGCGCAGTGAACTGACACGCTCGCTGGGGCAGGATCCTATGTAGCAATCGCGACGAGTACCTCCACCGGCCAACCGCGCCTGCCCACTGGCACTCTTTCGGCCCTATCAATGCCGACAATACCGGAGAAGGCAGCGTTCTATCCGGCAGGGATTTGTTGGCTGGTGGAACCTGGGCAGGAATTAGTCGGGGAGGCAGGGTCGCCCTTCTGTGTGTCGAACCGCGCCCTTCGGACCTCGCCCTCCGTACTCATGAGTACGCCTCTGCCCAGGACAAACATCACGGAACCCATTCGGAAGTATGCGTCCTCCCGCGGCGACCTCGCCTCCCTGTTCCTGCTTCCACCAATCCCAAAACCGACCCTCAAGGACGAGATCGACGCATTCCTTGACGCCCATCGCGACGGCGTGTACGCTGGGTTCAACCTACTCGTCCTATCGCCTTCTCCGTCAACTGATCTCGGCGCTAACGGAGGACTGTCGCTCGAAGGAGCGATCCTCACCAATCACGGTGGCGGCGGCACGATCACGGCCCGTATGCTCTCAGAAGACGAGCGCCATGTAGGCGGTATGTCCAATGGCATCGAGGGCCATGGTGCGGAGGAGTGGCCCAAGGTCCAGCACGGCCGACAAGCCATGCGCGACCTCCTCCACGGCTTGCCACAAGACGCGATGGAGGCCCAGATCGCAGACCAGCTGTTCGAGCTTCTGACGTGAGCTTTGTCTTTTTCTTTTCCCGCTCGCGTCCACATGCCGTCGTTCCCCGCCTCTGTACCCGGCACACTTCTGGTCTCGGTCGTGGTCCTCGGTGTAGCGCCCGTTGAGATGTGCCCACGCTGACTGGCAAGGAGCGCCGCTCCTTCTCTGCCTCTTCTCCCCTTAGCTGGACGAGCGAGAAGGCACCCGTGGATCGCTCCGAGCTGCGCAACACCATCCATGTGAAGCCCCTCCGTGTCCCGCTGCACACGATGCCCGAGGGAGCAGGTGGGGCGACGGGCACGCCGCCCTCGCATTTGTATTACGGCACTCGCCTGTCGACGGTAATCCTGATCCGAAGGGATGGACACGTAACTTTTATTGAACGAGACGTCTGGACCCTCGATGACTCGAGGGGCGGTGAGGGTGCCGTGCCCAAGCGAGATTCGGGAGGCGATCGCGTCTTCCACTTCCAGATCCCGCGGGATCCATGCGCAGAGCATTCGTCGAGCTGAAGCTGAGAACGGGCGGAGCGGCGAAGGATGGTGTGGGAAGCCGCAGAGGGGGAAATGAAGCAGACGAAGGCGTCGGCGAGGAAAGCTCTATCCGAGATGTATTGGACAGCATTAGGTTACCTATATACGCTACTATGCTACACGGAACGCCGTGATAGTGTACAATCCGGGACCCCTACGCCCGGCCCACGGCCCATCCTACATATGATAAATACAACGGCCAATCGCATATCCGTGTCAGTGACAAATATCAAGTGGTATATGGAGTAGATAGAAGTAGGAGTGCGGGATAGTAGGAGTGCGGAATAGTGGGAGACAGGCAACAGACAGCTTCATCGATAGAGCGAGAGACAAGTGACATAGGGTCCATGAATGTCCGCAGTAAGCGTGCACAGGGTGCTCCAGGAGGAAAAGTGGACGAGAAGAACAATCCAAGTGGAGCATATGCCCTTAGCTGATATAGGTTTTGTGATATACGGCGGCGGCATGCTCGGGCTGCGTCGCGGCCGCGACTGGGAAGTATGAATCATAGCCGGCAGACTGGCCCATCTGCGCGCTTGGCCACTGCTCGTGCATACTGGGACCCGTGGCTGCGCCAATGCTTGACTGGCTCGACGTCGATATGGGCGACATGTTGAGCTCCGTCTCGGTCGGCGTCGACAAGCTCTCGTACGACGAGGGGCTGCCGGAAGTATTGCCGCTGTTCGTCATAATACGCAGTGAGCACCCTCGAGCTACCAAGTGAAACGAGGGGCCACCTACTGCATGATATCATTCAAGTCTGCCACGCGCCGAAGTATGACGCAGCTCCGAGACGTGTTATGTTCGGGTAACTGCCTGAGGACCGCCGCCGTATTCTGGAGCTGATTCGTGAGCCCGATCAGGACGTTCCCCGCTGCCGGGTTAGTCAAGCACGGGCACGAGTGTTGCATGTACTGCTGTTGCTGGTCTTGGTAATAGTGGTCCCCATTCGAGACGCCATGGCGCGCCTCGCCGTACGTCATGACAGACGCGGAGGAAGGCGACGAGTAGCATGACGAGTCGTCGGCGGGGGAATACACGGCCTGCCCATGCCCGTGCCCCTGCTGGTTGCGGTAGAGGTTATACGAGTGCCCGGAGCCGTTGTCGACGTTGGGGTGAGTGGGGGAGGGCGTAAAGCGGTAAAGGTGCTGTTGAGAGGGGTCCGAGCCATGCTCCGTCTTGATAGCAGGCGGCATTCGCCCGTTTGCCTCCTCGTGCCGATCTCGGGGGCCCTTTTGATACTGAAGACGTCGAGAGGAGCGTGAATGCCACTTCTCGTTGGGGTCGCCGTCGCAGAATGTGGGTTCCGCCCATTTCGGATGAGGTTTGCCTGTAGTGACCGTCGATTGCTCAGTACGATGTGTGACCGGAAGTGCGCGAACAGCCCGCGAGACGCGCGCGCGGAGGGGAACTTAGATAGCGAGAAGATATGGAACGAACCTCGAAGCTCGCGAACGAGGCTCTCAAGTTCTGCAATGCGATTGCGCAGGCGGGTGTTCTCGTCCACGTTCGGATCATCCCTGAACGAGAGTTCAGTACATCTAGATACGACGCGCACGGAGCTCAGGCTCGAGCGAGACGCTACCTACCGGAGAGCGGGATCGTCGACCTCGTATACACAAAGGCCCGTCTAAGCGTCGTTGAATAAGCGGGTGAACATTGGACCGGGAACGTAATAGGCAAGAGATCGTACCAGACCGAGTTGTATGCAACGCTGGCATGGTCGCTTCCTGTCGCACTGTAGACAAGTGCATCAGAGCCGGGCGCGCAGTGACAGGTCGCCTATTGTCGCGTACCTTGCGCTTAGACGTATGGCAATTCAAGCATGATTGGGTGGTCCGGTTGCGGCGACTGTGACGAAGGGCTGAGTGGGAGGGAGAGGGGGGAGTGCATCAAGAGGAGACTCACCGCTTACGGTGATCCACCTCCAAGCCGGCGAGGTCGAAGTCCATTATTTCGCCCTTGAACTGGAGGGGCTGAGGAAGAGTGTCGGCGGGAAGTACAGCGGCAGATGACATGGTCATGGCCGGGGATGACTGAGGTGATGGGGACTCGGAGATGTTGACGGGATGGACATCCTTAAGTACGACTCCTGTGCGAGCGCCATCTAGTAGGGCGACGCATCCATGGCCCAGATTGAGCAGATCTCTCAGCGGATACCGATCCACCGTTTTGGCTTCGAAGCACAAACAGTACCGAAATGGAGCGGGAGCTCAAGAGAATTCAGGGCCCTGAAGATGCCTCTGGGTCTGGGTTACACGCCGTTTCCGTCCAGTGCGTGACACACCGTGCGAGTTGTGATAATAATTCCCAGCGTGGGGATGCCCGCGGAAGCAGATAAGGTTCTGCTGAATGGGCACCGTCGGATGCCGTTATGCATGGAATGGATGATGATATCCAAGAATTCAGATACTTGAATCAGCGTAGAAATCAGACCGTGCAAATTGGGGACATTGGCTTCCAGGGCGTCGTCTGAAAGCGCGTTCGATTTCGATACTGCCACCCGCCGGCACGATACGACGAACCAAAGTTCTACAGCAGGCTTCAGTGAGCAAGATACGGTTCTGGTTCTCTGGCGTTGGTGGCGGCTACCAGGCGACGGCTGAGTTTGGACGATATAGATTCCGTGCGCAATATATCCAGGAACAGGAGTTCCTCCCACCAAATCACGCGGCCAACACCGACGCCGGTGCTATCGCATGTTCCCGCCAGAATATGTATGTACATATGCCATCACAATGTTCCGTTTGGAGCCCCAACCTGAACAAGATCAGGGAGGCCAACTTGACGATTCGTCATAGCACCGAACATCGTCCCACTTAGCCGGCGTCGCCGGAGGCGGATAGGAAGCTTCGTCATCAATGCATGAGCATGAGCTCAGGGTGGAAAGGAGAGCGCTATGCTGGTCCCTGGATGGTGCAAAGCGACTTACCAGGTCGACTGAAGGGACGACGGAGGCCAAAGAGGAGGGTGGTAGTACGGAACGGTCGGGTAAATGGATAGCGCGTGTGCTCCCTGAACGTGTTCGATGCCGACGGCGTACTCGGGGCGAATGGGAGCTTCTGATGGCCCATGGGCCGGACGGCGCGCCAAGCCAAGGGCATCTCGAACTCGCCGGTCGGAAGCCCTGTGCGGCAGGAGGACCTCACGGAGGTCGAGTACGCTCGCATAGGGAACGTAGATCTCCAGCAGCGCGTGGCAAATGCGACACTGGCGACAGACGTGCAGAACACGGCATCAGAATGTGGCGTTTGGATTCGTCCCGCCAGCGCGTCGCATTCTATACCTTACGTTAACTTGCCTGCCTAAGGCGCTCGCGACGACCGCACGACGTCCCGGTGGCACAGGTCTTGGAATCCCTCTCAGCATGGCGCGCAACCGCCTGCGAGATAGCAAGGCGGGGACGGCTGAACGCCACATACTGCGAGCTTACGGCAAGCAAGGGCCCAGCTACGACGTCTGCGCCGTCCAATCTGGTCAACGGTGAGAAGGCCAAGGCGCTCCCGCACGGACACCTCCCGGCCTGCTGGCGCGCATCTGGTTAGGCTATCTGGTAGTCAGATAGGGGCGTGAGTGTCAAGTCGCCGGAATCCTCCTTGTCGCCTCGTTGTGCCGAGCGCGGCCGCGCTATGCGATACATACATT
Organism: Dichomitus squalens LYAD-421 SS1; assembly: GCF_000275845.1. Taxonomy (NCBI): domain Eukaryota; kingdom Fungi; phylum Basidiomycota; class Agaricomycetes; order Polyporales; family Polyporaceae; genus Dichomitus; species Dichomitus squalens. Next base: position 433,024 of record NW_006766889.1, read on the forward strand.
GCAACGCGTAGCACCTAGACAGAGAGGACCGGACGGAACGAAAGACGTAACGGAGATATCTCAGCTTTGATCGCGGTCCCGCGAATGAGCGAATCTGTCCGATCACGCAGGATTGTTGTCACACACCGCGGACCTGGCTAGACAAGGGGGGCACTGACTTCTGGGCGCACGGTTCGACGGGAAGGGGCCTGCAGCTGGCAGCGAATGGCTGGAATGAGACTAGATCAAGGTTCCGAGTCTTGTCAGGAGAACGGCACTCTGCGGGTGCCCGGCCGAAGGCGTAAGATTCAGTTTAGGATTTGGATGGGAAAACTCACCGGAACCCAATGCCAGCTGATGATCTTCCGGACCGCCTGACGACAGTCAATCCTTGAGACAAGTGAATGTTACGAACACAGGAACCGGGACAATCGCGTCGATATTCCATGGCAGAACGGGCGTTGCGACCCTGAGCACGACCTTCATGGGCGCTAGGTGCAGAATACCGGCCGAGAACTCTGGGAAGACGCTGGAATGACCACGATCAGGACATCGGGAGCAGTCGAATCAGAGTTGTAGAACGGGGTTTCCAAATCTGCACGTTGCAGTTGAGAGCTGAGGCAATCAGGAGAAGACGGGAATCCAGAGTCCGCGGAAGACGAGAGGAAGACTGCCAGATAGCACGGTGCGACGCGGAAGCCAGGCGTACTGAGTGAATCTAGACCGATGGCTTCACAGCGAGCATGATCCGAGCTCAGCTGCCGTTACCGGACTACGAAGAGGAGTTGTTAGATGCACAGACATTCTGAGCCAGATACTCGAGTCGTTCCTCGCCAACGGCGATAGTCCGGGGCTGCCGGACATGGCTGTTTGTCGCTGTTTGCTTCTTGGCGCTCTCCCGAAAACCCTCCGCGCCACTGATTGTTTCGACGAACCTTGGCTTCGACAGACTTGCGACAACCTCGGACAGAGGTCAGTCCACCGTTCTCACGTACGTCCTCAGCCTGGAGATTCCAGCTCATGTGAGTATCATCGTGATTTGATATCAGGTCCCCCCAATGACGTCCATCCCCGGTCCTGCGCTCCCACAGATCCGCCATGCCGCTGCAGCGTGCACAACCGAGTTCTCTCGCTACTCCTCTGTTATGTCCCCAGAACGCGTTCCCTCCGTATACAGCTCATTGACTTCCATATTGCAATAAGCGAGGTGTCATCGTTGACGCTGGAACCGGCGACCGTTCCAGACATAAGGACGAAACACGCTCACCTGTCTGGTGCGTCCAAGAGACCGGATCGTAGATAGTCATATTATATGGGATGTTCACTTCTTGTCCCCTCCAGTCCCACATGTCAATATATATTCAGGGGGATGCTTTCGACCCTTCAATCTCGCAAATTGAAATCAACTCGATGGTTTCGCTATCTTCTGTCCTTGTCCTCGGACAAACCCCGACTATGCGGTCCGAGCAGGGCAAGGCCGCTCGCGGACCCAATATGCATGGCGCCACGCATCTCAGGTAAGAGCATGCGTTCACCTCTGGTTCTTGGTATCGGCATTGCGCCACAACTCCGTTATTACGGTGCTATAGCATAGCCAATTGTGTCTTTCACGGTTCTTGAGTTCTTTCTGCGGCTCGCCTTTGACGTCGTTGACGGCATCGACGTGAGGACGGGCCTCCGTGGTGTATTGTGTGGCGACGATCTCATGGTTTTGCTCCACAATACTGCTGGTCGTGGGGTACGGCCGAAGTTGTTGTCCCCAGCTTATGTTATGGTTATGGCACTTGCTACACCATCCTTGGATGGCGGATGTTCGCGTAAGTGCTCCCAACTTCATCCGGTCCACGTTGATATTGAACGTAGGCGGACGACGAGGGCTTTAGACAGCCCGCCCCGCATCCGTAGGAGATCTATGCATAATTTCCCAAGATCCTGCTCGGTTCGACTGCTTCTTCCGCGCAGCGACGCATATCGATCACATTTCCGCAGGTTTGGAGGGCTAGATTTGACTGTCGAAGGCTGTATTTCTCGTCACCGTTTACGTGGTCGTGCATCGTCGCCGAAACATCGGCAATCCGGACCCTTGCGCAAACCATCTCAAGAACCCTTTCCTGGCTTCACACTTTGTCTCTACCCGGTTAGCAGACATCTATCCCTTCTGACCCTCGATTTGTGCCCGAGACAGCCAGAGGTGTAACCATCCATCGTGCCCGGTTGTAGTGACTGCATTTGCGGCTGCTTCTCTCCTCGTAGGCCATGCCATAAGAGGCACCCTATATTGACGACAAGACGTTTCCCTCGTTTTCCGCAGCGATACGGGACGTCCAGGTAGCCGATGACTCGGGTATTCTGCTTGGACGAGTCTCTAATGGTCTAAAATTGGATCTTGCAGGGTTGGGTCGATCCGTCCCTAGCGACAAGACGCCCACATTCTTTGCGTAGCTTCCAACGATCTGAGGTCTCCTTATGCGACAACAGACCGCTAAATTTCTCGCCGACGTTGACATTTGTATCTGTATCTTACGTATAACGCAGGTCGCTGCTCTAATTAATGACGAATTGTGGTATCGACGTGATCGACACGCGTGTTTTCCGCCGCTCGGTGCCGTAATGGGGTGCGTACAAAACGGCGGCGCTTGACGGACGAGTTGTCCGCTGTACTTGGGTGAACTGGCAGGCCGCTCTCGCTGAGTAAAGCCTGGCGGTGGCCAAGTCGGCGACGTCGGCAAGCGATAGCGAGAACGTGGTTTCGGATCCCGCGACGCGGTGTGACCAACGTGCCCCCGAGCACACGCGCGCCTGTAGTGACGCAGCTCCTGGGTGGCGTGTTGCGCGCCATCCGCGCGCCGTCTCCCAATCATGCACCGTCGTCTCTCGTTCCACTCCGTCTTCGTCCTTGCTTCTTACCTCACGCTCGACTGCGACTCTGCCCTCTGGAGATGTTGTCTGACCCCGCAGAGGATCCTGGCTTCTCGTCATCCTCGCCCTTGACATCACCAGTAGACGAGTCTGACCATTCGCTGCCCCATCCCCCGGACCTGAAGGAACAACAGAGCTTGCCGGGATTAGATGGAAAGCCCGTTCGCTGTGAGTGCCGCATGTTTGATGTCCTCGTAGTCGTTGTTCTCTGACCGTCCGTACGGGGCAGGGTTTGATGTAAGTCCTTCTGCCGGCAAGACATTTCACCCCTCGGGCTGAAAGGACCCGACGCGTCGTGTAGGCAGACCGCTCGGAACCGTATACGCACATTACCCCCTTTCAGGAACAACATGACACGAGTGTCGAGTGAGTACGCATATATGAGGCGCGTGCCGCAACCTATCTCAGATTTTCCAGGTTTTTCTACAAGCCGATAACCTTAACCGCACTTGGGGTGGGGTTCGCGATTCTAGCCTATGTCGCGATGACGCAGGACGTCTTGAAGGAAGGGGCGGAAAAGCAGAGAATGTGAGCCGCGTTTCTGGCCTGAAAGCAAGAAGGGAATGTCGTGGGTTGACGATTGGCTAGCGGCGTGTACGCCGTCATCGCCTCGTTCCTGCTGTTCTCGATGCTTCAGTTTCGGGACGGCCCATTCATTCGGCCCCACCCTGGTGAGCCCCTCTCCGCGGACTGTGGGGTGCGTCCTCGTATCTCACGGCGGCTGTCGCAGCATTCTGGAGGGTCGTCTTGGGTATCAATTTGCTCTATGAACTGGCACTAGTCTTCCTGCTTTTCCAGGACCTTGACTCGGCACGGTCGATGATGAAATATCTAGACCCCAATCTGGGAAAGCCTCTCCCTGAGAAGAGTTATGCCGAGAACTGTGACCTGACCGTCAAGAATGTGTGGGTACGTCTAGGTTCTTGTCACGGTCCCCGGTCCCTATACTGATGTGCGGCCGTAGAACGCTATAGATATATTTTGTCTGGCTCACGCTCTGGGGTGGTTTGGGAAAGCCCTGATCCTGCGTGACTACTGGTTCTGCTGGGTCGGTTCCCACAGTCTCTTTTGTTTTCCCGGGCGGCGAGGTGACTCGTTTTCCAGATTCTGAGCGTTGCCTTTGAGTTCGCCGAGTATAGTCTGCAACATCAGCTTGCAAACTTTGCAGAGGTGCGTCATGCGTCGTCACTGCCAGGAACGGTGCTGAGGCTACCTTCATGGCGCAGTGTTGGTGGGATCATGTCAGTTCTAGGTCTTCATCGGCGAAATTTCGCGCTACTGACGTCTAATACAGTGGATTTTGGACGTCTTGATCTGCAACTGGCTGGGGACTTATCTGGGTGCGTCCTAGCTATTCGTGGCAGTCTGGCTACCGCTAACGTGGGCGCTACCAGGCATGAAGGCATGCCAGTACTTCGAAGTAAAGGTATGCGCGCTTCACAATCGCTTCGCGACCTGTCTGACTAGCTGCAGGGTTACACCTGGCGCGGTTTCCGCCAAAGCCGGGGAATCCGTTCGAAGACTAAGCGCGTCATCAGCCAATTCTCCCCTCATGATTGGACGACGTTCAAGTGGGAGGGAACGGCATCGTTCGGCCATTACTTGACTGTCGTTCTGCTCCTGGCTGTCTTTTTGGCGGCCGAACTGAACCCCTTCTATCTGAAGGTTTGTATTATGGCTATGACATGCAAGGCACTGCTGAATGAGCGACGCACGTTACTTAGGCATTGCTCTGGATGGAGCCTGACCATCCATTTGTTATTGCCCGTTTAGCGGGGGTGTTCTTGTGCGCGCTACCAGCTGTGCGAGAATTGTTCCAGTATGTCAACGACCCAAGGTACGTCAGTCTTCGCTGTCCCGTCAACGCACAGGGTTGACGGACGATCGTCACCGATGCTTCGGGCCTCGTGTTGTGTCGCACGAGCAGACGGGCCGTGCGAATGGGGCAGCACGTCTGGTTATTGCTTGCTACGATTGCAACGGAATTGCTGGCGATCACAAAATGGAGTCAAGGCCAGTTCCCCGAACCACTCCCTAGGACCGTCCGATGGGCCTGGACCATAGGCGCTGGGCTGCTGGTTCTCTATCCCACTGTTCGGGTACGTTGCTTTGTTCTTTGCTTCGAGGCGCCTGGTCAACTGACTGACGAGTTACGTATCCCGTCCACTGCGTCAGTTCGGAATACCTGCGGCAAGGCGGTATCTGCGACGCCAGCAACATAATTCGAAGCCCAAGAGCGCATGAGGAGCGTGGAGGGGTACTATGGGTTCCGTGACGCCGCTATGCTGCGGGCAGACGAATGGAATGCGCGTGGTCTGGCGCGGCGGTGCGCAGAGAACGCGTCCGGAGGCATTAACCTACTGTGTCTATTCTAATCACCAGGCACCAGCCTAAGTCTTGTTCTCACAGGATGCGCTTCTCAGCGAATGGTGGCCCGGAGTGATTAATACAAACAGGCGGACGGAGCGGCGCCAGTCATGTCGCGATGCCGGTCGAAGCAGACAGACCGCATGGAACTCGGAGGGTTAGTCGCTCAGCCTGGCCAGTGGGGCCCCGCGCGAGTCGCATCGGATTCAGACTTGGACGGAGATCGAGATCCGGTGCGCGGATTCGAAGGCAGGCACAACTGCTGCCCGGCTGATCGATGTGATGCGCGCTACCCTCCAGCCGCCCGCCAAACCGAGCAAGACTGCTTCCCCAATACGATCCCGCAGAGAAGCCAGCGTCTGTCCCCGGGCGCTTCCCCCGGTGTGCTCTCGCACACGCCCCCAGAGCCGTTGTCTCCGCTCTAGCCTCTTCGACCTACCGCTCCGTTTGCGCTACAGCCAGTGGATGAGCATCAGGGTCTCAGCGAGCAGTCTCAAGGCTTACCCCGCCGAGCAGGCCACGTCGGCATTGCGCGCCGAGGAGCAGTTCTCTCGTGCTAGTCCCGAGTGAGTTATCGACTCGTCGACTCGGTCGGACTCAGCGGCAGTGGAGATAGTCTGGAGATAGACCGTCTTTCTCAATCGTCGCCTCGACACCGCGGTGATCAATCAGCGGTTTGACAATGCATATGACTGCTGCTATCCCCTTCGCAGTCGCGCCGCGCCCCTCCCCGCTATCGCGCCGCTCGTGCTGCTAGTACGCTGATGCTAGTAGTTACCATCCCCACCGGCCGCGGAATGCCAGCCCGGGCCGCTGGAGATCGTACATCTCGTAACGCGTATCGTGCATTGTGCGTCGCGCAGTCAGATAGTGGTGGTGCGTAGGTCGCCGGAGCAGCACTACGACATAGAGGGCAGGTTGTGTGAGTCGCTCCTGCCCTATGCCGCTGCGCACAGCTTAGGCTCCTCTCGCGCCGCGGTCATGCGCCACACTTTGCTCGTGTGTACTGTGCACGTCCGTGCGCTCGCGGCGCCGTCACCATCGGGAGCACTGCACCTGATGCTACGACGATCTCCGGCCGGATAGCCTCCCGAGGTGGGTCTACCCTTGTTGTGGCGCGGTCGGAGACATTGACTCCATGCGAACTGAAACTGCAAGTTCGCCCAATACTGTAACGTCTATTCCGTGGAAACTCCCGCACCGATCCCTGAATTTCGGTTGACGTTGTTGCCAACGATTTCGACCGCCCACGATAAGTGATGGTGGTGCTGGCGTGTCTGCGCCTGCGCCTGCGTCTCTCTGTCTGTGGCGTTGCCGGCGGGTCGCCCCGTCATTATGTAGGACGTAGGTCAGATCGGACAAATCGCAAATCGACGCACGCGGGCGTCTGCTCGTAGTGCTGACAGTGAGAGCGGCGATGATCGCGTCCATATTCGGGAAGCTAGTCTCCGCCGCTCGAGGCGCACACACGCAATGGTGGCTTATGGTTAAGCCAGCCCCAGTTGCGGTCGCGCCAGGGGGCGGGCGAACCCTGGGGGCTGGTGAGCTGGCGTGACACGCGGCCGCCGGGGCAGGGCGTGGAGAATGGCAGCGCTTCGCGTTCGAGGCCATGTATACACTGTCGCAGGTATGACCCGTAGGAGAGAAGAGTGCGGGTGAACAGATGACGCTGCAAGGTTCCGAAGAGACTCAAGGGAGCCGGGAGTGCATCCTGACACGAGGACGATGATCAGAGCTTCCACCAGACATGGACAAAGACAGTGCCGGCTAAGGAGGGTTTTCCGAGGACATTGCACGATGGAGGCTGGGGCGGGAGGCCGAGCCGCTCCTTCATGGTATTCGCTGGACGATGACGATAGTGACCGTCGGCGTTCGAGTTTGCAGAGATGCCGTCGATCGGGCGTGAGCGTATCATAATCGCATTGGTGCAACACTACTACAGATACATAGATACAGAACAAGGCTCTAATAGGAGCGTCCTCAGGCGCACCTTACGGCAACGGGGTGTGAACGCAGAATGCGAGACGGCGAATACAAGGAAAGCGAGCGGCTAATGGACACGGTCCGCAGAGTTTGCGGTCTCACGTCGAGGACCCTTGACGTCCCACGTTGCGTTGAAAAGGGCGCGGGACGGATATGCAGAAGATCAGTGCGACAAGCACGGTGCCGGTGTGATCTGTGACTCGTGCCGCGGTATTATGGATGCCCTAGACACGTATGAGATACTCACTACCAGACCGCACCGTGAGAATTTGTAGTTACGAGCAATCACTAGGGCAAAGGACATACCGACACTGGACATCGCGCTGAACACTATGCAGCATCAAGGATGGCGCGATTGTCGTCCCGCCGACGGGGAAGTGAATCTTGAGAACCCCTTCCTTGCAGCAGCAGATGAAAGCATCCATCAACTCAATCGGTGACGGATGGAGATCGACCCCCTACACGTTCAACATGCTCACGTCCCCGTTTGCTGGGCCTAGTCGAAGTGAGCCTCATTCCAGCTTCTCGAGCCCGTCTAGACGTGCTGGCACGTCAAGGGTTGGGAGTACACAGCCCTGTCGCGGACGATCGAGCGGTGGACTGACGGGAAGGCCGAGGGGTTCATAAACGAGGCTGCAAACGGGCACTTCGAGGTCAGTTCACGTCCACCCCTCAGCCGTCATTCGCCAGGGCAGGTATGCAGGGACACAGACGTTGAGACTTTACGTGCGTCCATTCATTTCGCACGAAATGATTGGAGCCGGAGGAGCGGTTCCCGTCCTCCTCGCGTTGCACGATCATAGGTGTCATTTAGGCGTCGAGCGGGCCGGACTGATGCTGCAGTGCTGACGGTAGGGTAGCTTTTGTGACGGGAGAAGCAAGACGTGGGGGAGCCGTGCTCGGAGAGTAGCTTGGTTACCATTGAAGGTGCTGCTGGATTCGCGTTCGTCCGCGGGCTCCCATGCGCCTTTGACTGGTACAGGGTCAGCCTTGTGATTCCTGGTCATAAGCTTGAGAGGGCGGAGTGGTTCTAAGCGAGCCATGAGGTGCGCCTTTTGCTCACAATATGGCATTGACGACGATCTGTAGAAACACGGAGGGCACAATACGCGTGAGCGTCGCACACGACCGCTTGACCAGATTTTCGTCCCTTGAACGAATATCACAAGTCTTGCGACCTCCAGAAGACGTGTATTTGTTACAATGCTGATGCAGCGTAGTAGTTCGTAGGTCAGCCTCGAATGAGGCGGAACTATGAGTCTGTAAGGGGCGCGAACAAGTCCGCGTCGGCCGGAAGGTCCGCAATCCATATATAGGAAAGCGCGGGAACGTTCTAGGAAGGTCTGGCGCCTATTGGTGAGAGGAGTCGATCGTCATCGTGCGGAACATATGCGCCGAGCAGACAACACAGCACCTCACAACTCCTTGTTCTCATACCACCATCATCTCGACACTATCCTCTAGTTGTCGCAACGCCTTTTCATGGACCGCAACAACCATACAAACAATAGCGGTTTCTTTCGCCACATCTATGATCCCCAGCTTGGTCACGCTTTTGGCAACTTCGTCCGGGGCCTTATGCCGCAGCACCCGCCTCATCCATCTCACACCCAGCCTGCGAACCCGCCGCCACCAGAGTCATTGAATGCTCGCCAATCGCCAGACTCGCTGCCACTAGAACCTGCCGCTCCTACCTCTCGCCCAGAAACAATCGAGGCGTCCTCGGTACCAAGTTCAAGCATAAGAAGTGCTTTTGTGAGTGTTAGCCGCTTCGTGAGTACCTAGTCATGTCTCATGAAGTCTCTCCACAATCCAGAACACCCCGATCACCACCCCGTCCCCTGGGAGTATCTCAATACACCATTCCACTCATACGACAGATATGCCTCCGTCCAATACCCAATTGCCTGGTGCTGTGCAAACTCAAGATGGTAACCACGACGTAGACATGGCATTGAACTCGGAACAAGGTCCGTCTCAGTCGTCTCAATCTGATCCTGATTCTCTTGCTCGTAGCACCCGGCGTGCTCGAGTAGAGGACGACGATGAGGACGAAGACGATCCCCGAGCTTCTAATCGTCAGCGCAGGTATTCGCCGGCGCAACACGACGACGAGCACCATTTCATGCCGATTCCCGAAGACCACGGAATACCGCCGTCTGCATCAGACGCTCGTGCTTCCCCGCAACCCGACTCAACGCCTCATTCTCCTCAGCAAGGCCCTGCGCCTCCACCTCCATACAGTCGAATGATGTGGACTTTCGAGTTCATACCAATACACGGTCGTAGGCCGAACCACAACGCGCAAGCGCCCGAAGAGGGCCAGTCGCAGGACGAGCAAGCTAACGGCCACTTCTTCATCAATGTTCCGATTACGGGAGACGGCCCTGCGCCACAAACCGGGGCGGCTGCCAATCAAGGTAGCTACAGTTCCATCTTCCTCCTCTCGCCGTACTTTTATCTTCCATTTACAGATGGAGGGAACCTGCCCGGTAATGCCGGATTCGCGTTTCCGCCATTCCCGTGGCCATTCGGGATGGACCACCTCGAAGAGCGGGACGATCCTGAGCGGGCGCAGCGCCTGGTCAACGGGTTGGAAGAGGTCTCCGCTGGACTGGTCAAGCGGATGGAGCGCGCCGGTGGGCCTGGGACTGATCGAGGCCAAGTTCCCACGTGCGCTGTATGTTGGGAAAGCTTGCTGGAGCCTGAGGGTGGCGGCTTCGAGGGAAACGCTGAACTGGCGGAAGCTGAGGCTGAGGCCGCACGCGAAGATGCTGCTTCTCAGCAAGCTCGCGAGCCTTCCATGGAAGTGGACGACTCACGCTCAGCTCCCGTGGCTGGTTCGTCAACCGCGTCGTCAAGCGAGCAATCCAAGCCTGAGGCTACGTCTTACTCTGTGAGTGCGCCCGGCGAGATGCAACATCCGAAGATTGTGGGTCTTCCATGCGCGCACGCATTCCATGCCACCTGCCTCCTACCATGGTTCTCGAAGCCAGGGCGTACGACATGCCCATCGTGCAGGTTCGACATCGATCCTAACTCACTTACCTACCAGCCGCGTCCGCTTCGGGCACGTCCTGGTCCGCAAGCTGCTCCCCGGACAGCTGCGGGTGCTCAGCCTGAAGGCGTGCATGGTGGACCTGCAACACAACCGCACGTATTCTTTGGTCCCCTTCCTCCATTCTTTCACTCTGCGGCTCCCCCACCACCCCCTCCTGTGCCTGCGCCTGCGCCGCCTGCCGACGTGCAGAACGCATCAAACCCACCCGGTGGTGCTTCACATACTCGCGCGAGTCCGCAGCCCGAGCAGGAGCAGACCTGGAATGGCCCGCAACGACAGCCGCTTCCGCCCTTTATCAGCTTCGACATAAGCATGTTTATCCCAATAATACCTGGCAGGGCAGGTGGAGCACCACCGCCCAGTGGTGCGCAGGCTGCCAGCGGCGTTCCTCCCGCGGACTCGCAGGGATCTGCACCGGTTGCGCCGCCGCCGCCACCGCCTCGCACCGACAACCATGGGTTCCCCTTCGACAATACAGTTCTGCAGGATGCTGTCCGCACCACGTTCGAGCGTTTGCTCAGCCGTGGTGGAATTCCTATCGTACCTCCTCCAGGGGCAGCCGCGCCTGGTGACAACGTACAACCCCGCGCTGATCAATGGTTTACGTTCTCCACAGGGCCACTCCCTGCTGCAATCCCTCCCATGCCACCACTCAACATGAGCATACCCTTGCCGCAGGGCGCGCCGCGTCGCCGGTCAAACCCTAGAAGGCCCGCCGAGAAGCGTCAGTGGGCGCCACCTCCGGCTCCGGGTCCGACGCTGCGCCAAGTCGTCGAGCGTAACGAGAGGCAGCTGGGCCTGCGGTGCTCGGACGTCAGTTGCGGACTGGGACCGTCGGATGACGATCCGGTCTCTTCTGTTGACTTGTCCAGCCTGCGTCAGATAGCTATTCGCCCGAAGTCCGATACGTCGGGCCAGGATACGGTGTGCGAGCACAGGTTCCACCCGGCGTGCTTGGTCAGTGCGGAGCGTGTTGCAGGCTGGGGTCAAGAGGTGAAGACTGGGGAGCCCGCGGGTGAGGACGAGAACATAGAGGTGTCGTGCCCCGTTTGCAGGGCGCACGGCGTGATACCCCGCCTAGAGTGGGAGGAGGGCGCCTGCGCGCTCGCGTGAGCTTCGAAGGCCCTGCGACAATACTCCGCTACTCATCCCTCCGCTGGCACTCCATTTCTCATCATTATGACAAACTGATTTATCAGTCCTCTCGCCGTTAGTCTCGTTCCAGCGTTCCAGTTCGTATCGCACAAGTCATTCATTATTTGGAGGATGTCCGTCATATTTGCAAATCGCATCGTATCATGAGTATGTGTGCCTTGTTACTGTTCCCGGTACTCGTACGTATTACAGACACGACGCAAGATAGAGTATTGTATAGTGTATTAATACATGTGCTGCTACTACCGACAAACCTCATTGCCGATACCGTTGGCTGAAGCGCCAGATTATACCCAAAGCAAGCCGCATCGCAGAGCGATCAGCATAGGATGACATCCTGCGGCGCTAACCTAAGATGGAGGACTGAGTTATCCTCAACCCATGTGCCCCAAAAGGCTATTTGCCTCTTCCAGGTTCTCATGCTCAACTCTTGCCCAATGGCGAGCCTGGGTACCGCCACCCTATATCGAGCAGTACCTGATACGTTCTGACGCCAGCCATGGGTTCGCGAAGCCAAGATGCACACAAGGCTCGTCCCCTCGTCGGACACAATTGCAGCTCGAGATTTCCCCCTTCCTCCCTCTGTGGGCTATGGTGACACCATCGATTGAGGCGCTCCCGGTGTCCAATCAGAACGACGCGCTGAGCAGCGTCTCTCCGTGCCGAACCATCCTCCCTTCTGGAGGTTCTCGAGCTCTACGATGTCCCTCAGTCGTTTCAAAATCACTCAGGCCCTTGAACCTTGGATCCTGCTGCAGACAGTTCTATGTTAATGTTCATCCAGATCTACCCGGAACTATCAGCGCGATTCCCCCAATGGGCATGGGACTGTGAGTAGAACCTGAACTCACTCCTCACAATTCAGCTGCATCTGCGGTTCGTCGGCGGACCTCTGTAGACTGCCCTCCGACGACACACGCCTCGTTGTTGTCACGCTTGTGAACTTGCAAGCAGACTGGTCCGGTTCTCACGGACTCTAGTTCGGGATCCTAGGATGACCGTGAGGCCAACTCGCCGGCCCGTTCGCCACTGCAGATTCCGCCGTTCAGGCAAGTGACTATAGTGACAGCATCCCATCCCTCAGCCACAATCTCGTCAGCTCTCCCGGAATCTGGGGCAGAAATCTGGCTATATCTCACGGGCCACTATCTGGCCGGGCTGAAAGGTTGATGCCATGGGACGATGCTGTATGCCAAGTTGAACCATTGGCCTGGGAAGAGAGAAGTGTTTGCTGCTGGGTATGACTTCAGCGGCGAATACTCGTTGTCAAGCTGATAGAGAGAGCACGGATTGCCGTCGGCGAAACGTCTACCTCGACGGCCTCAACTGCACAAGACTCTGCTCATGTTGGCCTCGTCAGCTGTACCGCCAAGCATTTGCCACGTCTGCGCGCCGCCCACGCACCCTGCAATCGAAGGATTGTCTGTGAGCAAAGCGTCCGAAAGTCCGAGTCCGTGGACCACGGGAGCCGGACGGATTACATCCTAGTGCCCCTGTCATGACCGATGAACATGCAGCAGAGCGCAGAAAGGAGCGCGTGCCGGTTCTGAAGCCTGCCCTTTGGCCATTCCACGCCACATTCTGATACTTCACACCTGATGCTTTGAATAGCCCGAGCGGATTCATCAGCTCACGGCGGTTCCGAGAGACGCAAAAAGGATAGATGATAAGTCGGACGCGTTAGGGTATGGGACTTGAATATGGATGGCTCAGGTCTGGCTGCTCATCGCGCTCGGGGGCTATCATCGTTCAAATGTTCCCTAATTTACGACTGGCTGGACGTGCAGGTGACGATGCAGCCATGCGGCCACTGGAGCGATATATATGATCTGCGGGGCACACTCCCCTCGGACTCCAAGGATATGACCATACAGGGCTGTCAAACCCACCAACCATGGCGCACGGGTGTAGAGGACCAAGTCGGACTTCAGCGTTCGAGGGCTTGACACATTATCGGTAACCATATTCCTTGAGGGAGAGACTACTTTCCAAGCTGCTGCGAACGCCTCCCATAAGATGCGTGTTGAATTGGTCCATTTATCGTGCAAGAAACGTGTGCTACAACATCGCACGGTTCCGAAGCAGGGGTCACCATGGAAAAGAAGCGAATGTGTGCACGGTTGAAGCACTATGGCGCCCAAGCCGTGCGAGGGTGCGAGGGACGGTCGTGAGGCCCGAGCGACACGACCCTACGAACCGCACCCGTACATCCGAAGAAAGGATACAACATGAATAGCGAGGCGCCAGGGGCCGGCGGCGAGCCAGAAGAGCAATTGAGGCCCTTCGCATCCTGAGCCCTACCTTCGTCTTCCATGCCTTCTGCACATTTGCGAGTATATACAGAGATCAAGATGGAGATAACAATGACAAGTCGCCGCGTAAGCACTTCCGCTATGCGCGTGGTGCTTGTGGCTTGGGAGGCCGAGGCGAGAGATAGCATCCGCGCTACAACCTTCCGAACGGCCAGGTGTCCCTTGCCATTGCCAGCCAAGGAGCAAGGGCCGTGGGCGTCGAACTTGAACTTTGCGAAGCAGCGAGTCAGGCCCAATGGTTCTGGCGGGTTCCGAGAAGTACGTCGCGACGCAGCGGCGCTTGTGCCGCATGTTAGCTACGCTTGATCCAGAATGCCGAAGGCGCCAGACGAAGCTGAAAAGAGGCGTCCCAGGGCTTCAGCCTGAGACGCGAGGGTATTCCCTTCTTCCCGTTCGCCTGATTGTCACGGTGGCCTTTTTCAAGCGTTGTCAGTAGGATGTCACACGGGACGGCTGACCGCATCCGACAGAACGCAAACTTCTCCGAGGTGAAGGCACTCAAGGTCAAGTCAAAGTTAGATCTCCTATCTTGCTGTTACTGCCATAATGCTGGCTGGAGACGTCGAATTAGTCTCGCCATGGCGGAGAGACGTCATTCGCGATGGGTACCTATCGAGAAGCGCGATCTGAGCAGGAACCAGAACCGACGGGCCTGTCACATACTCGGTGTGCCCGGTGTTGTGGTTCCGGATGCGGTCTCGAAGGTTGCGTAGTAGCTCACGTTGTCAGCCGTGGCCAACGTGAACGTTGGACGGGTAACCGAGGAGGGTGTACGATTGTGGTGCGCGCAGGTCATGTTGATGATATCCTCGCAGAACCTTGTCCTAACGGTGACGAAAGGTTCTCCGGGCGATTCTTCAATGCGTGCCAACTCTCCGCAATCGCCCATGCGAGTTGCCATCCCGCCAGTACGGCGCCAGAGCTTGCCCGAGTAGGCGATAGTCTGCGGGCTCCGACGCGAATATCACTCGTCGTGGGTTCGCCCTCAACTGACCGCCGCCCATCGGACCACGCCTGCTGCCTCATGGTCATCCACCATCAGACTGACTGGATTCTCCCAGGTTCATCGACGTTCGACCGATACCGAATTTCCATATCGCGGACTTCAGCCCGCCGTGGACGGCGTCACTGTCACGCCCAATATAAAACTCGAATATTCAACTTGTCCAAATTGTCGAGTTGTCCAGAGCTGGCTAGTGCGAACACCACCGACGCTGTAGGTGCGACCCTGCGGAATCCTAGAGCAACGCCAGTGTCACGAGAGGATCTGGAGCAAAGAGAATTCGAGAGCTCACCCTGAAGTTCGTCGATAGAAGGGCAGCGCGCCGATACATTGCTGTTGCCGGGGCTCTCCTGTCGGATCATGCGGGGAAAAATGGTGCGAGTCAATGGGCGGAGACCCCTTGTGAGTCTCCTGGGGCGCAGCCGTTGACAAGATTCTTCTGCATCAATGCATGTGGCGTAAGACATTGACATGCCAGTCATTCTTCCCTGTCCACGGATGCGGCCAGTGTGATGGGCGACGCTGGCTGTTCCAGTGGCTAGGGGATTTTCTGGACAGAGTGGGCAGGTACACGTCGCCCACCGCGCATCTTTGTCGTCTATCAGATGGAAGAGCGGTATCAGGAATAGTCAGTAGAGGTTTCGAGGTTCACCTAAGGTTCGGCCAGGCGCCACGGTGATAGACGTAAGTATGCACTTACTCGGGCTCTGATGATGAAACCAGAGATATCACCCCTCCGTTCCTGTCTTCGGCACCTTGGGGGTTTCGTAGAAGTGCGGCTAGATGCGGACGTGCGACGACCGCACAAGAATGTGCGCCACCCGAGCGTTGAACGGCCGCGCTGGCATTTGGGGCTGGCGAAAGCTGCGCCGATGCCCTCGCAGCTCGTGCGTGCTATGCGTTGTCACTGTCGCCGACGTCAGTGGCGAACGCAGGCTTCGGGCGGCAATTGGGCGTCCCCGATGGCGATGTAAATCACTGCGACTGCTCCGATGTGACATCGCCTGTAAAATTGGCGCGGGGGTGGGGTAGCACTGGAGGACTGCTTCCGGGGGCGGTCCCTGTGTCATTGCGTTAGCACGCTGCGAGATATCATCACACACTCACTGGACCCGAGCCGGAGCCGTGCCCTTTACCCGCCTCCCCCCCGTACCCTCGATGCCGACCAACGTTCGCCCGGGATGCCCAGACGCCTTCGAAGTGCGCCAACTCAATACACGACCCTCGGGCGCGAGTGGATTTACCCAAGAGGCTGCGGATGTGCTCCGTCTTGACACAAGCACGGAAGTTGTTTCATCAATTAACAGGACGTTTCTTCGCCGCACAGACGGTGTGTGCCATGCCCCCCGCGTCCGTCGGCGGAGCCTGGACGCGGTCTCAGCAGGAGGGAAAGATAGGTCGCGTAATAGGTGTTTGCAATCGCAGAGGGGGAGATGTTCCCCTTACGCTATCTGGATTGCGTTTGCTTCGCTGGCAATAGTGTTCTTGGTCAGCGAAGACCGCATTCGAATATGCGGGGTGCAGTGTCGTCGACGCCACAATCCAGAGCAACCCAGGATAAGATATCGGTGGGCGCGGGAGCATTGGCCGCGGCGCGACTGTATGCACATCCAAGTGGAGCCTCCGCCGGACCTCGGTGACAGGTTTACGACATGGGCGAGTGGATGACTCTGGCTTGAGGACTGTGGGCGGGTCCGGCGCCTGCGGAAGGTGCGTCTGAATGAGGTAGTGCTCTCGCTATTCTAAGCGTACGTACCCACAGCCTTCACTTCCGTGATACGCATGCGTTGGCTTCCCACCGCAGGCATTGGTGGTCCCAACGCTGACGCGGGGAGTCGCTCCGGACATCTTCTTCCCTGTGGGGCGCATCTATTCCTGCGAGCGGAGTACTCTGTGTTCTGTGAACGGTTCGGTGCAGTGCCCTGGTTACGGGCTATCGGACGCGAGATATCGCATGGGTTGTACCACGGGTAGAAGTGAGAGAATCCATCGCTTGCCATTCCGAAGGTTGGAGAAGTCGCCCCGTCACGGCGACCCCTTGTTCATGAATTGAAAAACGGTGTCGCCGGTCGACTGGTATGAAGGTGTGAATATCGATGCTGTTAGACTTTTCAGGACTACTGGGAATGCAGCTGTGGATTATATGAATGTGATGTATACAGGAATATAATGGACCGTACTAGGACATACCGATTCAACGTTGTGACAGCCTGCGACACCGTCGATATTGTTGAGTTCGCAGGGTGCTTCTCGTGCATCCATGAGATGACTAATTCATATAGATTCCATCAGTCGATTTGCGGAAATGACTGTGGTCATCTTGATTCAGCAGTCGACAATGCTTGGGGCTTCGGGCACGGGGTGGGTCGTGCAGGGTTGCAAGGACTCATTTTCTCGAAGCGAGCGCGAGTATCGACATGCGGAATGATTACATCTGTCGGGAATGGGGACTGTCCAAGTCTAACCCGCTTGAATCTGAAGCGGACACCTTGGTTCCTGCGCTCATATCCCCGCGTGGAGTGACGGCAATGTCGACTGCGATGTGGCCGCGGTCTCCGGCGAGATGTCTGTAACAAAACGCGGAAAACTCGTGTAAGCCGCGGTCGCCGTTCTGGTTGTCGGCATCTCCCGTATCATCGGCTGCATGCGAGGGCTGATGGAGGTAATGGTCGTTTCCGAGTGCCTGCGAGACTGCGGGTGGTTGAAATGCGAACAGTGATTATCTGGTTGTCCTACACGGCTCGGGTGGTCATCAATCTGCGAGGCCTCAACGACGCTAACTTGGCTGTGGAAGGGGCAGGACGCTCAGAACTAGTGGATTGATTCACTCAGTAAGCAGAGAACGTCCCCACGTACCCGTCATTAGAAACGAGGGCACCTCCTTGTGGCGACCTTGATGCGCTATGTGCCTCTTCTTCATACGACACGGGAAATTATCGTAGTCGTCCTGAAAAGGAGGCAGAAAATCCAACACAAGCCAGCCACAATAGGAATCTTGCGACTGAGCCGTCCTTGACTCGCCGTGAAGATGGGGACCGACGAAAAGACGTAATGTACATTGCAATATCTTTGAGATGCCTGCTTGGCAACAGTGTCGTTCAAACTCGCTCCGACGGTCACGGTCATTTCGTGATTGGTCGCCTTTATACCAATGTATCCACTGCGGTAAGTACATACCTGGTACGCGAGAACGAAGCCAGGACGAGCCCCCTCAACCGCCTGTGAGTCGGCAAGGGATTGAGCGTTCGAATATTGAGTTTGGCTGGCGGTATCCGACCGGGAGGTGGCTTCGATGGCCAAACGTCTTGTCGAACTGCTCTACGTTTAGACCGGTGCAACATGGCGGCAACTTGAACGATATTCTGGGTCTTCTGTGCTCGGTTTCTGGTGAAGCTTTGAAGTTTGAGGATAGTGGTCCGAGTTCGACGCATCACATATTTGTCGGACCGAAATGCCGAGTCACGGGAAACGGTGGGTCACAGTATCTGAGCGTGACCCGTGACTGAGTCGTGCTCAGCTACAGTACTGAGTGACCCCGCCCAAAAAGCGCGTCTTGCTCCATAACGACCACCTGCCAATCCAGCGCACTTGCCGTGCTCATGTGTAGTTTGCTTCGTAGCTGCAGCATTCTTTGTCCTCAGCAAGCAGTCTTGATCTATGTTGTGCTGGAAGCCAGACACGCGACTGCTACCGTAACTTCGTTCCCCACTAGCGAAGTCGAGGTACGCCGCGCTATGCTTCAGGACAGGGACTACTGCTGTCAGGAGGGGCGAAAAGGCCGACCTGGGAGTCCGCAGATACCTACAGTATGGCTGGCACACCTCCCCATGCCCGGCACGCGGTAGACATTCCAGGACGGTCGCGGAGCGCATCCAACGTGCAGAACGCATGCATGCAAGCACGACATGACGTCGTCGATGAGCATCTGCCATTGTGACCCCTTCGAAGCACTTGCACGCAGCATTCATGTCTCTTGTAGGTCCACCGCGTCCGATCGTCCCGCCCGGATCCTATGTGCTCGCGATCGCACACTAGAACCTAGTGCCAGTCTCCGGACTTGGAGATGGCTGGCAACGGTGCGCACATTACACACTCTCCAAACGTGCCCCTTCACTTTCGCGCTTCGTTCATTCAGCAGACACCCTACAGAAGCGCATTCTAGGTTAGATGAACGTAAGAGCGTCTGGACACTTCATCTGCGCTGCGGCACCTGAGTTCTCCTTCGTTTCCCCTTGGCATAAACTGAGGCCGCGTGTTGGTTGCGGTCCTATCCCGCCGTACAGGGCGCTACAAGCAATTACAGATGGGTTCTTCGCAACAGCCGGTCCACAAGCCTATTCAAATGAAAGAACCCCGCTGGCGTCCCGTCGCTCGTGTGCCGCAGTGCTGCAGTCAGCTCCGAGAAGGGCCGACAAAGTAGCATAGCAGCGTATCGAAAGTGAGTAACAGACTACTCGATCGTCCGTCCGCGCTCTGGGCTCTGCAGCACCCCCCATCTTCCCAGGCCGCCCGTCGCGCATCAGGTTCCCACTCTCATCCCCACGCAGGCCTGCATTTGTCCAAGTCCGATCTGGCCTTTGGCCTGTGACTGCACTGGCCAATTCTATCGCAACGATCTGCATATGCCTTTCCCTGGCCGCCTGAGATCTCCTGCCTCCTGCAGCAGCCCTGCAACGTGTGGGATAGCCCTGGGTCAGTCAGCCCCGGCTGGCACGCTAGCCAGCCGCCGGTGCCAAGACCTGCTGCAGCCAGCAGCCAGCAGCCAACAGCCTCCGCGCGCGATCTCCGCCTCGCCTCGCCTCCCCCTGGGGATCCCATCCGCGTATCGGTATCGACACGTCCCCCCACACCATCAGACACAGTGTCGTAGAACGTCGACGAACGCTCCCGAAGCGTCCTGCAAGCAAGCCCGTGCCCACTGCTATCGTCTCACATGTCCACCGGCACCAGGCGTGCTGCACGGGCTTGGGTGCCAGCTTCCCGCGCCATCGCCTGCCTCGTGCCCTTCCTCGCCGGAGAACATCCGCGGGGGAGAGACAGCCCCTGTGCGTCTTCGCGATCATCTCTCCGCTCGTCTTTGCTTTGGGCTCGCAAATGACCCCTCGCTTCCTTCGTTCGAGGATGCTGTGATGGATGCGAGTCTCGCAGAACGCTCCGGACAAGCACTACGTACTACGGGGCGGATCCTCCCCCTCCTGATGGCCTGAGCAGTGCGTATCCGAGCCGTACCGTCTTGACAGCATCCCCCTGGCGGCAATCGATGGCGTTCTCTATCGAAGACAGACGTATGCGCCGCGACGTCGATCCTTGCACCGTCTCCGGCTCGCCATCCGCCATGCATACATTCATCTTCAACCTCGATGTCCGCGAATGCCGTGCTCTGCTTGCCCCAGGGCCCGCGAAGGAAAGCAAGCCGCGCACTCCAGCTCCGACCTGGGTCGGAGGTTCCGACCACAATGTTCCTACGCCAACGTTTTCCTGGGTGCGCGTTCATTAGTACAGCTCGGCTCCCGATCGACGAGTCGAGCTCAAGATCCGTCGACCACGTCATAGCAGCGTATGTATGCGTACACTTCCACACGAATTTGGCCTCAGCGCGCCATCTAGTCGGACATCGGATTCGACGCCGCTCGGACGCCTTCACAGGTCTCACTGCAGTCAAAGCATATGAAAGTTTCCAAAGGCGGCTTTGCCAATCCGGGGCTGGGTGTGTTATGTATGCGACTACGACAACAGTTACATAACAAACATGGATGGATGCGCGAGATTTGACATGGGAGGGGGGGGGGCGTTGCTAGTAATGCTTAGCCGAGGCGTGCATGCGAAGGGGGGGAAGGGGAGGGATGACTTGCGAACGAGAACAGTGATGCAGAATGTGACTTGATGGACGACTTGGGGGGAGAAGGGGGCGGTGAATGATGAGTGCAGGGAAGCCTTAGTGTACAACACGATGGTCCGCTGGTTGCATGTGGAGGTCAAAGCGGCAGTATACGAATAAGCAACGACGTCGTCGTCGTCGTCGTCGATGGGTCGGCGGCATGGGCTTGGAGAAACAAATATGAAAGCGAAAGCAGAGTGATGGTGATGCATGATGCGGGTGGTGGTACAGATGGGAGGGGGGCGTGTGCGTGTGTCGCAGCATACCGCAACGGCGAATGGGCAGACCAAGCTCGAGCGGGGGTTCGTCATGGGCAAGGCGACGGGCGGGGTGACGGGTGGAGGTATAGTGAGTTGGGATGTGTGGCGACGATGACGACGTCTGTCGGTAATAAGGAGGAATACGATTAGCGGTCCTGAGCACAATGGAGGTAAGCCTGTTGGGTCGAGCCCGCCTGCGACGACGCTGCGACTCACCATAGCCGGGGGTATATCGACGCGCGCGGGTAACATCGGGCGCATAAGCGGGGATCAACAAGCAACAGCGGGGCGCAGAGGGGTCCATCTCCAGAAACGGCCAACACCGACTCCTACGACGGCGCCGGGCCAAAATTCGCGATCCAGAAGTCCTGGTCCTCCTTCGTCGGCCGCGTCAGGCCCACAAAAAAGCTGTCGCCCTGGAGCAAGTCGACCCTGCGCATGCCCGTCCTATGCTCCGCGACGCTCCTCAGGCTCTCCGCGCACCGCCGCTTGTACGCCTCCTCGCAGCGCGGCATCTCCCCGCGCGGGATGTACTCCTTGCGGTCCTGCCGCGTCGTCACCTGGTACAGGTCGTCCGACAGCGCCTGGAACACGTCCTTGACGAGCAGCGGCCCGCCGTCCGCCCGGCGCACCGTTACGCTCCACCCCGCGAACTTCGGGTAGCGGATGCTCATCTCCGTGAGCTGCGCGCCGCCGGGCGCGGCCTCGCACACCTTGCGGAGCAGGTACTCGTCGACCTTGTGCTGCGGGAGCTTGCCGCCGTACGGGCGCGTGTCGCGGATGGCGATGAGCTCGACGGGCTTGGCGGCGTCGAACTCGACGCGGAGCGTGCGCTCGCTGCGGTACGTGTCGAACGGGCAGAGCTGCCAGTGCAGCCGCGTCTGGTGGACGGGGACGGAGGGGCCCTGCGGCGGGGCTGGCGTGGGCGCCGCGGATCGTGGTACGCCTGATGGATGGGACGCAGAGCGTGTGTGAGGCGTGCACGCAGGAGGGGCGAGGTGGTCAAGGTCAGTATACACGTGCGCATGCATCACCCACGGCATGCGGCAGCGATCGTGCCGGATCCGGGGGCGGGAAGCGAAGAGAAGCGGAGGGACGTACTGTGCTTGAGTATCGACTTGGGCGGGCGCGCGGACACAGGGGTGGGCGAGACCAGGCCCTGCATGACCTGCACGGGCGTCGGGTGGTGCGCGGAGGACGCGCGCTGGGGCCGCGGCTTGAAGATCTCGGGCGAGGGCGTGAACGTCTCGCGGCAGAGCGACTTCTCGAGGTCGGACGTCATGACGTGCCACGCGGGGCTGCGTATCTCGTACTGGGGCGTCTCCGCACGCACCGAGGGCGGCGGCCTCGAGTACGGGGTGACGGGCCTCTTCCAGGGGGCGGGGGACGAGGCGGGGGTGCTGGGGTTGCTGGAGGAGGAGACGGAGCTGCCGCTGTCGGACGACGCCCAGCTCTCGGCGAAGGCGGGCGGGAGGGCGTGCGGGGACATGGGCGAGGTCGGGAGGCGGTCTCCCTCCCCGAGCTCTGGCAGGGGCAGCGGCTTGTGCTTGGGAGCCTGGGGCGTGGAGTCGAAACTCTTGGACATGAGCTTCTTCCACATCGTGCTGCTCGTGGGTGGTGGGAGGCGATGAGAGTCGATTCGATCACGATGTTCGGGGAGGGAGACGGGCTATCGTTGGAGCCAGTGCGGGGAGTTCGGGGAGGGCAGGTAGGCCCAGGGGATCGGCGTGAGTGGGGGATCGCTGCGCAGGGAACGGGTGAGCTGTGGTCTCTTGTACGGGGAGGCGAGATGTGGGGGCGGAGGAGGGGCGAGAGATGGCAGAGCTGGAGATGGCGGGGCGAGGGAGGCGTACTCACTATCAGGTCGTGGCAGGTGGAGGCGTCGTGGACGATGGGCCCCAGCCTGCTGGCTGCCTGCGCAGATATGGACCGAGAGGCCCCCCACAGGGAAGCGCTTGATGCCAGCGGGGAGAGCAGAGCAAGAGCAGAGCAAGAGCACTATCCCTCCCTCTCCTTTGCCTCGCCCCGCACACGAGGCAGCCCATCCCATCTCCATATCCGGCAGGCGGTCCGCATCCACCTCCACCCACGTGACCCCTTTCCTGTTTTCCCCTGTTGATCGCTATGGGTCCAGCCCGTCCTCATTCCATCGTGCTCTTTGCGACCCATGCTCTGCACTCGACATACATGCCCACAATCGTCGCCTCGACTTTGGGAGTTGATTGTGTGACCGAGGCCTCCTCATCAGCCTCACGCGGCTCCGCGCGTTGCCCTCCGTTCATTCGCCTTCATCGTTATCAGACCGAGTCCCTTCTCAGGCGCTCACAAGTCAACATACATGCAGATGCCTCCACACAGCCGGTCGCAATCACGGAGTAGCTCCCGGTTCGCGGTGCGGTCATGAAACTCTAAGTATCCCCCCGCGTTCGACACCGGAAGCGCCCACCACAAGCATCCCAGGGAGGACAGCCATAGCCTCTACTTCCTGCTATGGACGTCACTTGGGCGTACACGGCCTCCGTCCTCAACATCCCCATTCCTCAACCCGGCTACGACCACCCCCGCAAGAATACACCCGGGGCACTGCGCCACGTCGCCACAACTCCCACAGCGCCCACATACCCCCATCCATGACTGGCAAGTCGCGACGAAAAGAAGCCCTCGCGACCTGCCTAATCCGCACACCTCGTCCTAGCATGGCGTTCTGGGACTTTCCTTCCCCGTCGCGGGCGGTGTCTCGCGCACCAGGATCGCGTCGATAACGTCCGATGGCCCCCGAGATAGAAGCCTACGTTCCTAGGCCGCGCTGCTACATATGCTCGGAAACATACACGCTTTTTGCGGTCTGAACAGAGCCTCGTCTCGTCCTCACGTCCAATACTCCCTTCAATCCACAATCCACACAACCCCGGAGTCGGACCAGCCGCGGCTCCTTATCATAGACACACATACACATACAGGCCCGCAGCCCGCAACGTTGACAGCAGCGGTCGCCGACGCTGTCATTGCATTACAGCATCAGTCGCAGGAGAAGCATGAAAGCCGGCCGCGCAACCCGGCCGCCGCGTCCGCGGAGCAGCACCGTCTCGTACGCGCCCGTGCGCCGGACGCGGATGCCGCGCCGCAGGAGCGAAGAAGAGGCGGAGGCCCAGTACCGCGGGGAGAAGAAGCTCGGCGAGCCGGGTCTCCTGGACGCCTGGCTCGCCGCGCGCCTGAGCCAAATGCCTACAACGCAAACCCAGCTGCGCGGCGCGGAGCGCCCGGACGAGGACGGATACGAAGACGAAGGCGGAGGCGGAAAGGGAAGGTGGGGGGACGAGGTCCATTGCACGGTGCAGGTGCAGTGCATCAAGGTGAGCCGCAGGTCTCGGTCGATCCCTGTTCCGAACCTCCCCCCTCCCCCGGAGCCTTCCAAGGTTCACAGAAACGAGAAGGGGGGGAGGGGGAGGCAGGTCAACAGCCCTGCCCAGGCCGTGCGTGCTGCTGTACAAGCTTCGAACCGGATGTGGCTGACGGGCGCTCCCTTGTTTTGCGCAACTCCCATCCCACCGTATGGCGTATTGGAATTGGGATCTGGCGACAGGCCCCAAACGACCCGGACAGCATCTTCAGTGACCCGGACACGTTCGTCCTGCACCTCACCACCAGTTCCCCCCTCTCAAGCACGAGACGGCCAATACAGACCACAACAGGCGCCGAACGGCGCCTCGGGGGAACTGATGGGAGCGACAGATGGCGGCGAATCGAGCTGGGCACGTACGCAGGGCACCCAGAGAGCCTCGACGCGCCGCCGTGGACGAGGCTGCTGCCCGCCGGGCAGGTGGTCGAGTTTCGCGAGAGCGCCGCTGGGTTGGCCGAGCTCCTCGCGCGTGCGGCGCCATGGAATTGCGAAGACGCGATGACGGTGAGTCCGCCCGGACGCGTCATGCCACCGGCGCTCGACTCGGAGGGGAAGACGCGAGCTGACGTGCGAGCTTCGCCTGCCTTCGCGGGCATTGTCCTATGTAGCCTTTGCTGCAGTCACTGGGCGCGGTGAGCCTGAAAGACGACTGGGAGTCTGGTTGATTGCCTGGAGGCGGAGACAGGAAAAGCGTCTGGGACCGGCAGGCCCTCTGCGAGTCCGACACCGGACAGCCGCGTGTTGCGACTGCGTGGGCACGGAGAGGGGAGGCATACTTAGAGTCCTAGGACGAGGCTGGGCCGGTGGAAGGAGACGCTGAGGGCTATCGTGCAGGGTCACGCTCGGTGATGTGGCGTGGAGAAGGAGGAAGCGTGAGGCGGGGGCACATGAGCGTCGTAGAAAAGGTCGCTTCTGATGTGGAACGTTGGACGAGAGTAGCTGTATGATAAGCGAGTAAACTGCATTGAATACCCCGCTTCCCCAGTGCACAAAGTAGGAAATCCAGAACGGCTTCATTGTGGTATGAAGCGACGAGAGCAGTATCCCAGGAGACATGCACGAAAAGGACGGGGCCTAGACAGATGAGAAGGAGGTAGAGAGATCTGAGCAGTGATCATCCAAGGCGTGGCCTGCGAGGCGCTGCATGCCTGAATTCTAGATGGTGAAAGAAGGGGTCGTAGTCGGGAATTGGGCCGCACATACCAGAATTGTCGTCCGGGAAGGGCTCGCCACCTAATGTAAAGACGACCCCACGCAGAGGGAAGGCCGGAGTGGTCGGAGAACCCTATGATCGAGCACAGACATCAGCCACGCGTGCCTTGCACGCACCTGGCGGAGTAAGCAGAGGCTGGGTAAGCGACAAACCGTACGTGCTGCGCGGTGTGAATGCAAATCTACCGCTGAGAACAGAACGAAGGACTGCACTTGCAGACGCTGCGGCGCGACGGAAGAAGCAATAGAGATAGAAGGCGATGTGCGATGAAGGACGGCTTGGGAACATCGGGCAAAGAGCTGCTTGAACTGGTCTTGAGATTCCGTCTATGTTCAAATAACAACTCCACAGGCGAACGGAACTTGAGGGTATCAGAGTGAAATAGGTAAGACTAGTTAGGTCGTCAACGCAATTTGTGCCTTCATGTCAGCGCTGCCAAGAGGCAGGGACGTAGTTTGCAACGAAAGCCTAGCTCTACTTGGCCAGCACGAACCATAGCAACAAGGAGGGCGCAGCAAAGCACAATGATCCGCGGCACAAAATTCGAAGCGTTAGAATCGCAGAGACGGACTCGAATGGCAGACATGGGCATGGAAGCAGGAAGACAGTGGTGGTTGGACGGCAAGTTGCTCGACGCTGAGGCTCGTCGGACGCAGCAACCAGGGTCCAGGGCGCAGTCAACAAGCGCCGAGTCATCGCGCCGGAGAAAGCCGAAAGAGACACTGAGGCCTCTCACGTGACAAGAAAGTTTCTGGAGGGGATTTTGGTGTCGCCGCCGTCGTGCCCGTCGTTCTGCTCGTCGTTCTCGGTGTCTTGCCTCGGCCGCTCCCTTGCTTCCTTCTATCCGGCGGGCCATCTTCTGCCATGGCTACTCACGCCCTCTTTGAGACTTCCTCCGGCTATGCAATCTTCGAGGTCAAGCTGCACGATGTTGTCGGTGCACTGGACAAAGCCGTACAGGCTTCCATCGACGACTTCTCAAAATTCAACAAGATGGTATCCCTGGTTAGCTTCGCGCCTTTCCAAAATGCCGCGCATGCGTTGGAGAATATGAACGACCTCTCAGAAAGTATGTCTCAATAAATCCCTGCGCTCCTAGATGGAGCTTGACTTGCCGCAGACACCATTCACCCTTACCTCCGCGACATTCTTGAGCTCAACCTCGCCAAGCCGAAGAAGGGCTCCTCGGTTGTCCTTGCGGTCAACTCGGCCCTCGCGCCGGTGCTCAAAGAGCAAATGGGCATCAACTGCTCCTCAAAGGAGGTCGCGACGGACATTCTGCGCGGCATCCGCGAGCACGCCCCGAGGCTGCTGAAGGGCTTGCAGGACACAGACATCACCAAGGCGCAGCTCGGTTTGGGTCACGCGTACTCCCGCGCGAAGCTGAAGTTCAACGTGAACCGGATCGACAACATGATCATCCAGGCTATTGCCCTCCTGGACCAGCTCGACAAGGACGTGAACCTGTTCTCGATGCGGGTGCGCGAGTGGTACGGGTACCACTTCCCCGAGCTCGTGAAGATCGTCCCGGATAACTACCAGTACGCGCGCGTCGCGCAGTTCATCGGCGCGAAGGAGACCCTGAACGAGGAAAAGCTGCCGGACCTAGCTGCGCTGTTGGACGACGACGAGACGAAAGCGCAGAACGTCTTGGATGCGGCGCGGGGGTCTATGGGTGTGGAGCTCTCGGAGTTCGATATTCTCAACGTCGGCATGTTCGCAACTCGTGTTGTGTCCCTCGCGGAGTACCGCAAGTCGTTGCAGGCATACCTCCACGAGAAGATGAACGACGTCGCACCCAGTCTCACTGCTCTACTTGGTGATCGTATCGGGGCGCGTCTCATCAGCCATGCAGGAAGCCTGACGAACCTGAGCAAGTACCCCGCTTCGACTGTTCAAATCCTCGGCGCCGAGAAGGCACTGTTCCGTGCTCTCAAAACAAAGGGGAACACGCCCAAGGTACGTCTGCCTTTCAGTAGTACTGAGCTTTCTTCTAACATCCCGCAGTACGGTCTCATCTACCACTCATCGTTCATCGGCCGTGCAGGCCCCAAGTTTAAGGGCCGCATTTCGAGGTTCCTCGCAAACAAGTGCTCAATAGCAGCGCGGATAGACTGCTACACCGGTTAGTCTTTACCCAGCTATTCTGCTGTATTCCCTATTCTCATACCATCTGGCAGACACCCCGACTGCGAAATTCGGCGAGGCCCTCCGGCAGCAGGTCGAGGAGCGCCTCAATTTTTTC
This sequence comes from Dichomitus squalens LYAD-421 SS1, assembly GCF_000275845.1. Classification (NCBI taxonomy): domain Eukaryota; kingdom Fungi; phylum Basidiomycota; class Agaricomycetes; order Polyporales; family Polyporaceae; genus Dichomitus; species Dichomitus squalens. Next base: position 460,799 of record NW_006766889.1, read on the forward strand.
GAGACGGGCGAGCCGCCATCGAAGAACGCAGACGCGATGCGCAAGGTGTTCGAGTCGCTCGCGCTCGACGTGGACGAGGACGAGGAGTCGGATGAGGAGGATGCGATGGAGGTCGATGGCGCCAAGGCCAAGGCCAAGGCAAAGTCGAAGAAGGAGAAGGGCAAGGGCAAAGACAAGGCGGGGGACGCACTGCCGTTTGCCAACGTGGAGGTGACTCCGAAGAAGAAGGACAAGAAGGACAAGAAGCGGAAGAGTGACGAGGCAGGCATGGACTTGGACAAGGAGAGCGACGACAGCGCGCCCAAGAAGAAGGTGAAGCTGAGCAAAGAGGAGAAGAAGGCGCTGAAGAAGGAGAAGAAGAAGGAGCGCAAGGAGAAGGAGGCCATGGAGGTGAGTATCGACTCCGCGCTCTGCCCATCTGCTACATGCATGTGGTGTACGCTTTCACGGAGGGTGCTGACTCTGAACGTCTTAACACAGGGTGGCGAGTCGAGGAAGGACAAGAAGGACAAGAAAGACAAGAAAGATAAGAAGGACAAGAAGGAGAAGAAAAGCAAGGATTGATCCCTTTGTTTTCTCTCCCGTCTCCTTTCCTCTCTTCTCGTCGATGCTATCGCGGCTCTTGTCCTCTGTTTGTACTCTTTCTTGTGCTATCTATCTCTCCTCTGTTTCTCTACCTCAAAACACATACGCCGTTCGAAATTTGGTATGCTATATGCACGGGACACTGCCGCTAGATGCGTGTACAAACGCTAATCGGTGATACTATGAGCCGACTCCACTAATGCTAGTGCAACTTGTCAGTGAGATGCTAATGCTACAGGCGCTCGCGCGCATTAGGCGTGGAGGAGTGTCGCGTGGGTATACATGAGGGGTCGTCAACATCAGCATGAGGAAAAGTAAACAGGTATGTACGCGAAGTCGTAAGTGTATAGTCGTAGCATTGATATATCGTACCATCGACATCGGGGTTGCGCCCGATAGCAGAAGAATGAGCACTCATTGGATGAAGGAAGATCATTAATCGGAGGCGAGGGCAGCCTGGAACACGATGACGTTCGCCTGGCAGCCGGACACGACCAGCGCGGTCGTGACGTCGCCCACGGTCCGCTTCACCTCGCTCCCAACGCCCCCGTGCTCCTCCATGATCGCCTTCAGCTCCGCATGGTGGTTCTCGACCGCGAGTCGGCGTGAGCGCCCTGCGAGCACGAGCAGCCTACTGTGCTCCTCGACGGCCGTCTCAGACATCTTGAGTGCGTTCTCGATGATGTAGTGCAGCGGGTTGGGGGTCGATACCTCGACGAACTTCATGCGTGAGAGAGCGGGGGCGAGCGACGGGTCTGAGGGGCGGGTGTAACGTGCCCAGGCGATGTTGTCTGCCGTCTCGGACTGGAGGCGGGTCTGCGTCGTCGCGTGGCCGTATACTGTGTCCGGGAAGACCTGCAATCACATTCGAGACGATATGTCAGGAACCACTTTCTCCGAGACTGCCCCGTACTACAGACAGATCGTCTGCAGGGATCGACGTCGAAACGAAGATAAGGAGAGAAAGGAAGACTCACGGAAGCGATTGTCGCCAAGTTCTGGTGGTGCGCACCTGCGTCACCCGACCCATCCCTCTCTCCCTCGCCCAACACAGGCGACTTCTCCGTCGACACCCTTTCCCCAAGCCCGACCCCAAGTCCCTGCCCGTCAGCCGCCTTCGTCACGCGGACGACCGTCGCGCTGATCTTCGGGTTTGCGCACAGCTGGACCGCAAACTCGAGCGCGAGCCTGTCGTCCGGCCCGCCAAAGAACGGCACGAACAGTCGATGCGCGCCGCCGCGCGACACCTTCGCGACACCGCCGGGGGTGTGCCTGTCGACGAAGAGCGCGACGTCCGTACGCGCGGAACCGAAGAGCGCGCGCACAAAGTGCGAGTGCGAGATGGACGCGTCGCGCTCCTCGGCGCCCGCGGCGGTCGCACGGAAGAGCGCCTCGAACGGGTTCTGCATGTGAGTCGTCACGCGCGGGGTGGGCATCGGGGTCGCGTTGGCGGTGTGTTCTGCGGCGGGCGCGGGGTGGTGGTCGTTCGCGGCGGTGTGGTGGTGTGGGGGTAGCCAGGGGACCATGATGAGGTGCGAGTCGTTGCGGCGCGCCTGCTCGGAGACCGTCGCGCCGAGGTCCTCGAAGGGGACGATCGAGAGCGAGCTGCTGACGGGGGCACCGTGGAGTGCGCTGAAGGTCGTGAAGATGTCGAGGAGTGGATCTGTGGCCATAAGGGAGTCGATATTGGAGCCCTTCATGACGGCGGATGTACGGTCGGATAGCTCGATGAGGCGGATGGCGTCGATGGACACTGGTGTCGATCCGACCTCTGGCGGAGGCGACACGCCCTTTCCATCGAGATCTGCGCTGCTGTCCGTTGGTGGCGTCCGTTCGGCGTACGGGGGCGGGGGCGGTAGGATGAGTTGGGTAACCGCCATCATACCGGGCAAATGCTCGATCTTATCGAGGACAACTGTGAATCGAGACTTCCCCTCGTCATCTCTAGATTGACTCGTGCCCTCCAAACGAGGGATATCACCATTACCGCCTTGTGCATCAGCGCTATTGAAGTTGGCACCTGTCGCAGCAGCACGGACGCGTATCTCGGGCGGGTACAGAATCGTTACCGCGGGCGTGGTCATGAACGTGAGGAGAAGTGCCTCCAATACGAACATGGAAAAGACGCGTTGAGAGAGAATACCAGCGGACAGGCCGACGTTGAGGACAATAAGTTCCACAAGACTGACAGAGGGTGAGTTCCTCCACGATGTAGTGACGGGATAACAACTCACCCCTTGCAACTCATCAGCGAACCGATGGTACCGGCCTCGCGCCAGGTAAAACCAGAGAATCTTGCAGCGAGGGTACACCCGGTGAACTTGCCGAAGTACGCCAGCGCGCAAATTGCGATTGTGTATGCCCAAGTGATGCCTACAATGGCAATGGGCGCGTTTTAGTACCGTCACGGTGACCATGAACGCTGAGGCGCATACCATTGTTGAGCAGACCCAAGTCGGTGGACAGACCTGACAGCGTGAAGTACTAGACAGCCCATCAGTTCTGCATGCATGAGGAAGACAAGGTTACTCACAAGTGGCAGGAAGATGATAGAGACCATGTCTTCCAACTTCTCGGTAAGGGCGATCGCCAGTCCGCCCTCACGCGGAACGATGATCCCAGCAAGGAAAGCGCCAAAGATAGCGTGAACCTGGTCATATGGATCAGCACCGCTTCCTTTCATAGACGGAGTTGGAAACGCACGCCGATAATATCGGTGAAGAACGCGGACCCGAAGAGGAGAAGTATCGTCACGGTCATGAAGAACATCGTTGGTCCATCTCGGATCGAGCCGGTGCGGCGGGCGAGCCAGTAAAGGACGCGCTTGACGAAGAAGAGCAGGAATAGCGTCCAGCCAACGCAGACTAGGAGGATCCAGAGGGCCTCGAGGCCCGACCCGGCGTTGACGAGGGCGACCGAGAGTGCTAGGAGCGTCCAGCCGATAATGTCGTTGCCGACTCCAGCGGAGAGCACGACGATTCCAACTGTCGTATCGAGCAGCTTGAGCTCGGTTAGGATACGGCAGAGAACGGGGAACGCGGTGATGGAATATGCCACGCCCGTGAACAGCATGAAATTGGTGAACTTCACGCTCTGGTCAATGAATGTATGATAGAGAGGGACTGCAAGCGCAGATCCAAGACCTGGAGATTTGCTGATGTTAGCTGCGAAAGCATGGGGAGGGTAGCTGTGAATGTAGCATACCAAAGGGGAGACACATCCCAGCCATGGCCACAGTGACGGAGAGCCGAGCATTCCGCTTGATGACAGCGGCGTCGATTTCAAGTCCAACGAGGAACAGGAAGAGACAGAGACCAATGTTCGCCACGAGCGACAGGAATGGACGGGAGTCGGTAGGAAAGATGTGTTGAGTAAAGCCGGGTATACGACCGAACGCAGTGGGTCCTTGGATCATGGTCTGAGACGGCTTATTGCTACTGCAAGGACGGAAACAACACGCACCAAGCAGGATACCTCCAATGACTTCAGCAATCACCCTAGGCTGTCTTATCTTGCGCAGAACGAGAGAGAGCAGCTGAGTAGTTAGGACGATGACACCTGCCTCAGCATCTTCAGTATCCCCGCGTGCTAGGTCTATGGCGATCGGAGATTCTTACCAACTTGAATGATCCACAAGCGCAGTGGATCGTTAATGTTGATTGCAGTGGGATCTTGACCACTCAGCAACCCGCCCTGATCGATGAGCGGTGTCAATATCGTTTCTTGCATCTAGTCGAGACATGAGGCTCACCTGTTCCTGGACTGCCCTCTTGTGCAAGACAAGTCGCGAAACGTCGAGCATCGCTTTCGACAATTCAGGCATCGTGAATACTGGTCGAAGCACAAGAGCAATGCACGACTGTTCTGGGTGGTTCGTAATGTGGACACGAGAAGCCCACGAATGATTATGTAGTCCGATAGGAAGTGCGGCCTATTTTCAGCCAAAGCTTGCGAGGGTGGAGAATGGATGTGGTGCGCAGAGCAAGATGTCCACCATTCGCCGATGGTGTAGAGCGTTCGCCGAGAGATGTGGCGAGGATGTACGGGCCAAGTCGAGTTGGGCGAGGTCCTGGCCCAAGCCCCACAACTTGAGTCTCAGCCACAGCCGAGCGATCCTGCTCCCTCGGCTATCGGCCCGATCATTCAGCTTCCTCCACCTTTGTCTTGCGGCCACTCACCGCGTTTTGGGCCCTCCTGGTTCACGGGCGAGTTGCTGCGAATAGATGTGTACTCAGAGTCTGGTTGGAGGCGTAACTAACAGGCAATTCACGCTCTAAACAAATCAGAATACCTGTGAATAATGCACTTGCCGAGATGAGGTTGCAGTTCAAGTAGATGGTCTGGTCGAAGGTTCAAGTAGACGGTCAATTTCAGGCTGGATCAGGCGACCTGTTCGATGGTATAGACCCGTCCTGAATATCAGCTAAATCATCATATATTTCAATTCGTTATCCCATATTCCTAGAATAGAAGTTACGACGAAAATGCATATTATGATAGCTATTACGGCGACATCATATCGTAAATACGGAAATCCTACAGTACTAGTGATATCGCAAGTCCATCGTGGGCCATCGATTCGCATGCTCGCAGTCTTACACCCTACTTCATACTGCTCATTCCAGTGACAGTTAAGAC
>NW_006766889.1:466658-475649 GCF_000275845.1 Dichomitus squalens LYAD-421 SS1
AGGAGCCTGACTAAGGCATAAAGGAGAACACTTACTGAGCAAGATGTGTCTGGGAACCCATGCATGAGTTCGAGGCCGTACCCAGATAAGGTGATGGAAGGAGGTCAAGATGCAAAATCGGCAAAGTCGAGCGCCGCCAGCTTGATATCTGAGGCTTTCTGGTTGAACCCGCCTGACTACTCCCAGTAAGTAAGGGTGCTAACCGTAGACATATATTAAGATACTCACAAGCCGCAACCTGCAAGTCGATTTGAGGTTCGGATAGACTATAGTACACTATTACATTAAGGCGATTTGCAATGCCTTCATGACGCAAGCATATGCCGGAGTTGAGACATAGACTACATATCAGTATGTCCTCTATTTATGTCTGTTTACATCGAATAAGGCGTTCGACCGGGTCTGCCGTTCGCACCCCTTCAACTAGCTGGTAATCGCTGATACTTGCTCACATACCCGCGCTTGAACCAGAAGGGCCTAAAACGCGGTGACTGCTGGCTCTCAACCTGTGTCTGTCCTCGTGTTTCTCATGAGTGCCACCGGCCAGGCTCAGACGGCTGCTTTGACGTGCGATCGTACAGTATGCGAATGGACCCGAGTCGTCGGGCTCTTCTATAGCATAGGTATGCTACCTATTTCGCATCGAGTTGTCAGCACCGCCCGAATATTCACCACAACAAGCAAAACAGTAGAAACCGAATCATGATCCCTTGTACTCTCCCTATTTCGCTGTCGGAGGAACAGAGGACTTTTGGACTATAGTTGTCCACGTTTGAAGGCACGGCCTGCCGTCACTCTACCGAGAAGCAACTTAGGCAACGCGTGGCGCCACGGGAAGCTTGAGCCTACCCCATCACAGTTGCCCGAGCTGGCTCCTGACCACATTGGTGAGCTCCGACGATCCTCCAAATCTGTGAGGATAGACCTGGCATCACCGTGTATGGCGGTCAGAATGGGTGGTACGACGCTTGGGGTCAGGCCTGTCCCATCCTTGCTCCGTATCCCGAAGTGGTAAACCACATACGCTTGATCCTCGGGGTCGCGGTTCTAACGCTCTCTTATCCCTTACCTGTTACGGCTTAACCCATCCACTACCCAGGCGATGTCATGCAATTTACCACAGCGCCTCTCACGGCTTGCGTATTTGAAGTGGCTGGTCGCATACCTTTCGCCCGGTGCTCCTGTACAGTTTCGCCCACCATGGGACTTTCTCTTTCCACCCCGACGTTTATGTTTCCATTGGTGGTACTATTGCTCGTTCTCTTTCATCTCTACAGAAAGTCTTCCGATTTCGCCGCTCGCTCTCGAGGTCGCCCATTGCCTCCTGGACCTCCTGGAATACCCGTTCTTGGGAACTTGTTCGACCTTCCCAAACGCTCACCTTGGATTGGGTACCGGGACATATGCCAAAAATACGGTGCGTCGCCTATAGCGACCAGTGTGCGACCACGACCCTCGAAGCTGACGCCAGCGTAACCGCTGTAGGGGACTTGGTTCACTTTCAGGTTATGGGCCGCTCCATTCTTCTCGTAAACGACGCCAAGATCGCTTCCGACCTGCTAGACAAGCGGTCGACGGTAAACTCCTCCCGCCCGACGTTGACGGCGGTTGAATTGTAGGCCCTCTGCGCCGTCTCTCCACTTGAGAATGGTGGTACTAAACCGGGTGTAGGGTAGGCTGGGAGTGGAGCTTGGTGTTCATGCCCTATGGCCAGTGGTGGCGGCGGCACAGGCGGGCGTTCTGGCAGCACTTCCACCCGGGCGCGATCCCCGCCTATCGTGACGTGCTGGAGCAGGGAGCACATCGGCTGTTGTCGCGGCTTCTCACGACGCCAGGGAAACTCGAGGAGCACCTTCGCTAGTGAGGCACTCGTTCCTGACCTTCGATACCACCGAGTCTTCATCGTGCGATTGCTGACTTGGGCTTCGGGATACAGCGCGCTCGGGGTCGCGATATGCAAGGCGGCACACGGGCTGGACATTGCTGAGCAGAACGATGCAAGGATGGAGATCTTCGAGAGAGCGCTGAGGAGCGTAGACGTGCTCGTAGATGGCGCGACGGTGCTGGAGTTCTTCCCGTTCCTGACTGCCATTCCGACGTGGCTGCCGGGGACGAGCTTCTTACGGCGGCTAGCGGAGGATAGGAAGAACGCTCACATGCTCCGGGAGCTGCCTTGGATCCAAGCGAAAGAAATGGTGGTGAGTTTGATGATGCACACTCGTGCGAGCATGTGCCTATCTTCGTGGTTATTCACAAAATCTGACAGGATAACGGGTCGAGTTCACGCTCTATCGCAAGCGCTATGATGGACAAAATCGCGCGCCTTGATCCCGCGAACGCAGCAGAGGAAGAAGGCGTGGCGATGAGTGCTGCCGGGATGGCCTACGCAGGTGAGAGGGGAATATTACCGCTATACGCACTGATCTCAACAGAATATTGCCCCAGCCGGCTTAGACACGGTATGTACACTCGCCCACTTCCCCTTCATCTGGACGTCTCACATTGTCATGTCAGCAATATGCCGCTCTTCAAAGTCTGTTTCCGGCTCTATCCCTCCATCCTGAAGTCCAGGAGAACGCACGAGCAGAGCTGGACAGCGTCGTCGGCCCCGATAGGCTCCCGACATTCGAAGACCGGGACGCACTTCCTTACGTCAACGCTGTAGTGAAGGAGCTCCTGAGGTGGCATAACGCTACGCCGCTAGGCGTCGCGCGGTGCAGCGTCGCCGATGACGAGTACAATGGATACTACATCCCTGCCGACACGACCATAGTAGTCAACGTATGGTAAACATGCTTTCCTTGCGCCACGTGGTCGAACCTGTACATTGACACCACCCATAGGTCAATCGTGCATGATCCGGAGCGATACGCTGAGCCAGATAGATTCATGCCCGAGCGCTACTTGAAAGACGGCAAGCTTGACTGTGACGTAACCGACCCGAATGGAGTCATCTTTGGGTTTGGCAGACGGTAAGCTGCTCTTCGCCCCCAAATCCAGAAGAGGATGCTAAGTCATCAGTAGGATATGCCCGGGACGTTACTTCGCAGACGCAACGCTTTTCATATTCGTCGCGTGCGTTCTACACGTGTTTGACATAACGCCACCCTTGAACGAAAACAAACACCCCATACACATCAAGCCTCAAGCTACCGATGGGATAATTTCGTACGTTCTCATTGGGAGTGTCCAGAAGATGCATCCCTCTGACCCATCCATTATAAGCTATTTGGACGATACCAGGTGCACGATCAAACCGCGTTCTGCGACCGCGGAGGGACTCGTACGCCGCACATCAAGTAACATGAGAGCCTCTGCTTGAAGGAGAGGTGTCGTCTGGGCTCGTTTCGATGGGACCGCCAATCTCCCTTGTCGCTCTCTTTGACGAGAGCTAGTGTTAGTATTCGAATCTATGAGGACAACGACTTCGTGCAACGATAATGCGCAACGGTACTAGACAAAGGACAAGTGGGTTTGAGCCTATCGGCGAATTTAAGTACGTAGCCGGATATCTGCGAATCGTCGTCACTGCTGACGCATCTGGTCTGAGCAGAGAGACTACTCACGGATTCGCACACATGACAGTCATCCCCCGGGATGCTGTCTCTGCTCAATGTTCTGCCGTATGATAAGTGTGAAATCACACAGGTCTCGTGGCACCTTCGATGCAGCATCCCTGCATACCACGGCGCACATACAGGCGGTGAGAACCAGGAAAGAGGACCTACGTCACAGTGGACCGCCCTTCGGATAAGCAGGTGTCTCTTTGTGCCATGGAAACAGGGCCAATATACTCGAGAAGGAATCGGCACACAGGCGTAAATCGCCACTATCGAGTCCTCTGCCGATGTCTCCCCAACACCTGTCACCGAGTCATTAAGTCTATATACATACAATCTGGACGCGGGCCTTTTCTGCGACCTAAATGTAGGAGACGCGATGATTAGAAGGGAATCGCACAAGGGAGCAATCCACAAAAGTTTCACATCTGCATGCCGCTGCCTTCGCTTTCCCGCCAAGGTTCCCGAGTATATAAAGCTAACCTATTCATTGGTATGTGAGAATCACCTGACAGTCCACTATGCCACCTAGCATCCCGCTTCCTGGTGGTTTGAAGACTATTTGCGTGTTCGTCTTGATCCCCCTTGCGCTTTACTTACGCTCGGTCCTTTCTTGGAGAAGGCGTACTCGAGGTAGACCTTTGCCTCCTGGGCCACGAGGTCTGCCAATCATCGGTACTCTTCTTGAGGCACCAAGAGTCAGACCGTGGCTTGGGTATCGGGATCTCTGCAACCAGTATGGTACGTGGATCACCTTATAAACCTTCTGCCCTCATTTGACTGTAACTTAGGTGATATCGTCTACTTTCGGATCCTCGGGCAGGACAACGTAGTCTTGGGTAGCGCTGCGGCAGTGGCGAAGGTGATGGAAGAGCGGACAGCGAACACGTCAGATAGGCTGGTTGGACCATTGATTAGACTGTAAGTAGCATCATGCGCGAATATCAACATATGCCTCAACCATGTATCAGCTCAGGAAACGATTGGATTCTCGGCGTGATTCCTTACGGACAAAGATGGAGGGACTACAGACGGGCGCTCTGGCAGCATTTTAATCCTGGCGCTATCATGAGGTACCAACTCGTTCAAGCAGCTATCGTTCCCCTCTTCCTGAAGAAGCTCTTAGAAGATCCGGAGCGTCTCACGACGCATATTCGATTGTGAGGCCGTCTCTCTGACGTACGCGTACTGACAGTCATTAACCAACGATTGTACTGATGACAGCGTGTTTGCTGCGACGATGCTGAAGGTCGCCTATGGTATCGATATTGACGACGGTGATCATGAGATCGTTCGCGTCATCGACGAAGGAGTCGAAGGAACCGCGCAAGCTTTCGCACCAGGAAAGTTCTTGGTGGATCACGTCCCGTGGTTGGAACACGTACCGGCATGGTTCCCAGGTGCTGGATTTCAAAGGCAGTTCGCAACATGGCGGGCTGCCCAGACCTTAGTCAAAGACGTACCGTTCATGCAGCGGAGAACCATCGTGAGCATCGTGTTACTTGGTTCCATATTATAGCATCCTCACGCTGGCTTGGGAGTTGGCAGGACGAGCATACGACATCTTCGTATGCGACAGTCGTCGATCAACTGCTGAAGAAGAGGAACCACGTCAACCCAGAATACTGGGAAGAACTTGTCAAGTCTGTCGCAGCTGTTGTTTATGAAGGTGAGAGGACACCGTTGACTTGCCGTTTGCGGGCACAGTCTCATGGCTACCTCAGCCGGCTCTGATACGGTAGAACAAGCTCCTCCGGGAAGCTGCGTGCCTACTCATGGATGGATTGATTCTATAGTCGTTCTCCGCAATGCAAGCCGCTTTCCTCGCGATGTCTCTACATCCGGAAGTGCAGAGAAAGGCACAAGCGGAACTCGATGCAGTTGTCGGGCGAAGCCGCCTGCCGGACTTCCGTGACCTCGACTCGCTCGTCTACGTTCAGGCAATTCTTAAGGAGGTCCTCCGTTGGCACACAGTCACACCCTTGGGCATTCCGCATCGTACAATGAAAGACGACGTAATTTGCGGTTACTTCGTGCCTGCTGGTACTGTTCTCATAGCCAACATATGGTGCGTCTCGCTTCAGTCCCTCATGCGCGTCCGTTATTAGTCTAACCTATTTACCAGGGACTGCATGCACGATCCCGGAGTTTACGAGGACCCGGATGACTTTCGTCCGGAGCGGTTCATCAAACATGGTGTACTGAATGCAGATGTGCTTGACCCGTCAGCCATCGTCTTCGGGGCAGGCAGAAGGAATGTGAATATGCAAACCATGAAGACGTATGTCCTGACCTGCATTCTCACAGGATATGCCCGGGGAGGTACTTCGCACAATCAACCCTGCTCCTCAATATTGCTTCGGTGCTCCATGTTTTCAATATCAGCCCGCCCCTGGACAACGACGGAAGGCCTCTCACGATCAAGCATGTCATGACAGATGGATTCTTATCGTGAGTATTCATTACAGCTATGTCTGATCGCTCATTTTGATCAACCATGGGGGTATGCAGCTATCCCGAGGACTGCCGATGCACCATCAAGCCCCGGTCTTCGGACGCTTCGGCACTCATTGTGAACTCGCAAGGACGCACAAGTTCGAATTAAATCTTCAGACACCGTGACTCCTAGTCTCTCTCGAAGCCGTGTGTCGTAGATGTTTCAATCGAATCACATCAAGAAATTGCTGTATGAGCGAACATAGCTAAATGCATATCGTCACGGTGAATGTTCAGTATCGTTCCGAGTTCAACTAGTAACTACATCGAAGACATTGATATCCGGTTCGCGCTGCGATGAAAGCAGGTGATACGCGCGAGCATGGATTGGCAAGTGGGAGGTAGCCTAGCCGGAAGAGCCTTCTTGTTCCTTGAACGACGCTTCGCGTACCTTGTTCATGACCGCACGCCAACCATCATACATTCCCCAAAACTCAGCTTGCCTAACCTGAGGTCCATGTGAGATGAAATCGCTGAGAGCCGGAAAGACATGCAAGAGGAACGTCGCGACCTCGTCCGGGTTGCTGACAGGGGTGCCAAACAGGACCAAAGAGGTCAGCTTGGAGGGGCTCTTCTCCATATCGCGTAGCGCCCCGTAGAACGAAGGAGGTATCGTCGATTTTGCATCGAGTTGTGAGGACCGCGGCTTGGCGTCAAGGCTCACCTGGCTGGCGGAGTGTTGGATTTGTCCAGCGCTCGCGTCGATCTGCAGGGCGAGGCGTTCCAGTTGAGGACAATGCAGGGCGAATGCAGGGAGAGCGGCGAGGGTCGAGTGGATCACGGGTTGGAAGCATGCATGATGAACTGACGCTAGACCAAAGTCCTCCAGACTGGGCCATGCCTCAGCCATGCTGACGAGGAGATTGTCGTCAATGTCGTAGAGCCCGGGCGCGTCAAACACGAAGATTCGTGTCTTGGTGAACTTGACCAGAGCGTGGAGATGCGAGGAGTTGATTGTAACATCAGCGCGTCTTTCGACCATGATTGGGATGTCGTTGCTATCGTCGTCGCTATCGTCATCACTATCGAGGTAATCCGGGTCAAAGCGAATGAAGAGCTCAGCGAGTCTGTCAGTGCGAAAGTGCCGCGAGATAAGCGAGATGACGTCGACCATTGCGTGACCGAAGGGGACGTCCGTCAAGATTAGATCAAAGGACTCCACAGGTAGCACGACTGACGGTAAGGCTCGAGAGAAGGCAACATAGGCTGAGGCCGTGGTGGCAAATATGAAGGTTTGCAGATTCTGGAAAGGCTGCAGAAAATCGACTTTCTCCTTCCAGTGGGACGGTTTAGGAAGACGAAGGGCGCACGTCTTGAGCGCCGGAAGGGATGCAAGGGCTAACACCGCGTCTCGACGAAGCTCAATGCTCATGCATTGGTAATCTCGCAAGTCCTGTAGCCCCAGTGTTGCTTGGGAGAGGGTCGCTATATGCTTGACAGTGTTTTCCTCTGGTTCTGTAGATAGGTTGAAAACGCGGAGGTTGCGCCAGCGACGTGCGATGATGGTAATACTTCGCATCACGTCGTCAACAAGGCGGTCGTTCGAGTCATGACCCCGATACACTATCTCCACGTCCGTGAGACGTCTGCCGATGGCAAGCAAGAACGCTGGGAGGGCGGAAAAGGGGATGCAGGTGCCGGTACATCCGAGCTTGCGCAAGCCAGGCAGTAAGGTCTGACCTGGGGGTACGGCCGCACAGATGGACTGGATCACGGAGGGTTCGACGCTCCTGAGTCGGTCACGACAGTCCTCTGCATCCAGGGTATCCGACAGTGTCCTCACATACGAGGCGTACTTGAAGAAAGTTGCCCATTCCTCTACGGTCGCACGATTTGTCAGAGTCTGGGTGAGAGATTCATCAGAAAGCGGAGATGGTATATGAGATAGGGAAGAGCCGCACCACGACTGTATCTTTGACTCCCCCGCAGTCCCAGGGTAAGCACTGCAGAAGAGGGACAAGGCTATCGAGGACAGCCCAGAGGGCTTCCATAGCAGGCTCGTGTAATCCCTTGCACGTTCTAGCGAGAGCGGCTAGTGATGGTCTCTCCGGCTCAGATTCATCGTTGAGGAAGGCGCAGATACTCCTTGCGATCTCGCAGATTCTGAGCGCTCGATGCATGGCGGCGAGCGATGTGCTCTAGTTTAGAGAGCTAGTGCTGCACGTCAGGGGACTTATTTCGGACACCGTGTGATCAAGAAAGTTGCTCACTGGCGACGCGCCCTGATATGATACAGTGCAGGAAGGAGGAGAGCGCAAGGAGAGCGCTAACAGTCTCACAGATTAGCAGGCGGGAAGGATCGTGCACAGGACCTGCACGTGATGTAGCGCCTGGGCGTATGCTTCCTTCATGTGCCATAGACTACACTCCCCCTCACGTACGGACGACTACCTTGCCATGTCCCCAAATCTACAACGGCCCCACTACTTTCCGGATAAGCAGTGGTCACCAGGACAAATATAGGTGACCAGGTGATACTCCATGATTGTCCTTGTCCTTGCGCGCCCGATGTAGCGGGCTGCCCTCAATGGTGGGACTTATGCATCAGCAAAACTAGCAAACCATGGTCTCGCATGGCCACGGCGCCCGAAACTGACCTACCCTTTCCGGAAACCGCAAGCGCCGCCTAATTCTGGCCAACTCCCATCCCTCCTGACGGAATCTGGCCATAGAGCATCTGCGCGGATGGACACCGGTAATGATAGACAGGTATGTATCTTACGATATTACTTCATACCAGTTACTTTGCATGAGACAAGGTGCGCGGAAAATAAGACTATGCAAAGCCGCCAAGCGCTCCGACCCTCCACCACATCCTCCTCGGCATTCCTCACCAATCTCCTTCCTCTCCCGAGCGCGCTCGTTGTCGTTGCCCATCCTCCTCTCCGCCTCCGCCCTCTCCGCCTCCTCATCTACGACACTTTGCGGATCTTCC
>NW_006766889.1:476799-482470 GCF_000275845.1 Dichomitus squalens LYAD-421 SS1
CAGCGATTAGCCTTACTAACCCTAACCCTGTCTGATTCTATTCGTAGCAGTGCGTCCTTCTTCCGTGTATAGTAGTTTGCGTCCAATTAGTATAATTTATCAAAATTACATACTCGATTATGTGATAATTCTGTTGGCTAGTTCAGCATGATAAATGACCGCTCCGTAGTGTGAGCCTGGGCATCCATGGCAGGAATGACACCAAACATTGACCATCTATGTTCATTGACCTAGTCAAAAATGTACAATATTGGCCAGATTTCTGCTGCAGTACGGTACCCGAAGACCATACACTCAGCCAGAAGTGACAATCAGTGTTCAAGCGCCCCGCAAGGTCCGGCCATTGCAGATCATACCTGGCGATTCTCTACCAGTTTTCGCCATCCCTTTGCCATATCTCGCCAATCTGGCCGTGTAAGACGGATCCCGGACATAACTGACCATTTCTTTCGCTTTTTTGCTGATGTGGCGGACACTTTGACCCACTCCGCCTAACCGCCCAAGCAGGAAGGTTATCGACAGCAACCGCTCGCGGAAACACATATATACAGGTGTAGTACGCCAGCCTGTACGTCCTCCCACGTTATGGATTGGCCTACTTTTGACTCCATAATCTCACAGCGCCAGATCTCGCTCGCCACAGTGATCTTTACCTCCATATGCATAATCTACCTACGCTCTGTTCTCCTATGGAGAGCCCGCTCACGAGGGCGACCGCTGCCGCCCGGTCCGCGACCTCTCCCTTTCGTCGGGAACCTGCTAGATATGCCCCAAGTCAGGATGTGGGAAGGGTTTAGGGATCTTAGCGCAAAGTATGGTAGGCCTCCATTCACATCATGCTCCCCCTAGGGCAATATAGGCCGACGCGCCATATATGCTACAGGCGACATGATCCGGTTGCGGATGTTCAGCCAGGACATGGTCGTGCTTGGGAGCCCTGGGGTGATTTTTGAATTGCTTGACCGGCGCTCTGCGAATTCCTCAGATCGCAAGCAGACACCGAGCATACCCCTGTATGTATGTATCCTTCACCTTTTATCTCATGTGCTGACACATGAAGCTGCTTAACAGGATGGGCCACGATACAACGTTCGGGCTGATGTCTGCTGGGCAGACGTGGAAGAACCACAGGCGGGCATTTTGGCAGCAGTTCAACCCGACCGCCGTCACAAAATATTATGCCATGCAGCGCGAGATGGCATATATGTTAGTAGGCATGATGTTCAAAGAGCCAACAGAGCTCGAGAAGAACTTACAAGAGTGAGTACTACCCTACTTAATCAGCTCAACGTGCCAGTGGTCGACCCAAGCAATCGTTCATCTTATCCTACAGCTCGATCGCTGCAATGCTCGTCCGGACCCTTTTCGGCTTCGACGCCCAAGACAGGAACGACAGGGTGCTCAAGCTTGTATGGGACTGCATAGAGGGAACGCGCGAGCTTCTCATCTCAGGCGGGTTCCTCATGGACTTCTTTCCCATCCTCCGCTTCGCCCCATCGTTCGTCCCTTTCCAGCGCAAGCTTGCGAGATGGCGCACAATAAACGAACACTTCAAAGACGAGCTATTTGCGCAGTACAAGGCGGAGTTGGCAAGTAGATCTCCGATGCCCCCGACCTCTCCGTTTGACGACATGAGTTTCAGAAGACGCAAGAGCGCGATGCGTACCCGTGTATGGTCGGCGAAGTCATTGCGAGCCTCACCGACGGGAGCGGAAGTGAACATATGCTGGCAAGTGCAGAACATATTGCTAAGAGTATCACACTGGACGCGGTCAATGGCAAGTGTTGCATTGTGCTGTTCTGGTTGTATTCATGACACTGCCACTGGTCTGTCACAGCCGGGACGGATACGGTACGTAATTTCCACTCCTGCTACTGGACGAGGCGCTCATTTATTCGCCTGCAGACCACGTCTATCCTCCAAACCATCTTCTTTGCCATGTCGCTCTACCCCTCTGTCCAAGCAAAGGCGCATGCAGAGCTGGACGCAGTAGTCGGGCCTGACAGACTCCCCGACTTCAGCGACCGCGAGTCCCTTGTATACCTCGACGCGATCATCAAAGAGACGATGCGCTGGATGCCGTCTTCCCCCCTCGGGCTAACGCACTGCACGCGGGAGGACGACATCGTGAACGGACACTTCATCCCCGCGGGCACGGTCCTTCTGGGGAACATTTGGTACACCTTGAATCTCCGTATGAACGTATGCGTTATACAATTCTCATGATCCGGGAAGGGCATGCCTTCACGACCCGGCAGTGTACGACGACCCAGAGACATTCCGCCCCGAGCGGTTCCTGCGCGACGGTAGGCTCGACCCGGACGCACGGGACCCGGGCGAGCTCTCGTTCGGTTTTGGACGGAGGTGCGCGCTCGCCTTGCAGCATCGGCTCCGTCTGTGCACGCACTAACCGTCCCGCCTGCGGGTATGGACAGAATCTGTCCCGGGAGACACTTCGGGCTCGCAGCGGTGTACATCAACGTCGCGAGCGCGCTGCACGTCTTCGACTTCTCGCCGCCTGTCGACGCGCATGGCCGGGAGATCAGGATCGAGCCGCGCATGGTCAGTGGCTTCGTCTCGTAAGTAGTCGTCATCTTGCGCAACACCATTGATCTAGGGCTAATCTACAGCTTGGGGCAGACGAGCCGAAGACGCTAGGTGTACAGTCAAGCTACTTCCCGAACGCGCCAAGCTCATTCGAGGTCCCAGGAGAACTTGACGCGTAGGGCTGCTGGCTGCGATAATCGGTTTTCGTGGCCTCAGCATTCAGTGGTGCAGACAACATGCCGGCTGTAAAGATAGTCTAGACGATGGAGAAAGAGCGAAGAAACCGACTCGAGCTGTCCTGCTGACCTTCAGTATGTCACATATGTCGACGTCCAGAATAAGCCCAGTGCATGCCGTACCAGTGATCTGTCAGTCAGACGCCCGATTGGAATGGGAGCTGTGGATACGTGTATAATGCGGCTACTTACTCAACTCCTCACTCATTCTGCAACTCGACTTCACGTCGCTCAGCACTGCGCATCATAGCGAAAAAGAGCAATAGTTCTCGCATCTCCTTTTCATCGGGACGATACATGCTGGAAGCCTTCGCCGCCACTGAAATTGCGTGGCGTCCAATTGAGAACATCATTGCCAGAAAAGCCGCAACCTTATGCGTAGGGTGGACCGGCGAGTCGGCCACGTTCAGCGACGTAACGAGCGACGTGTTCAGCCGGACCCGCGAGGCCACCTCTTCAATACGCTCCGGTATCCAGGAGTCAAACAGCTGCGAGTTGTTGAACCGTACAGCGAGGTGCGTGAGCTTAGGGCAGTGCACGGCGAAGGGCAGAAGTGCGTCGACGATCGTTACCGAATGTGTCTTGCCGCGCACGCAGGTATTGGCCACGCTTATGTCGATCGACTCGAGGAGAGCCCAGGCTTGGGCTATGGCCGCATATGCCGCGCCGTCTAGTACGTAGCGTGCAGCCATGGAGAGCTCGAAGACAGCGAGGTTGCTCAGCTCGAAGGGAGGCTGCAGATAGGGAAGACAGATGACCGCTTTGTGGTTGGGTTGTTCGTCGGTGACGGAGAGCTTGGTGATCATGGCTGGCGAAGATTTTGTCCGGACTGATGTAAATGAACGGAGGATATCGCCATTGTCGGAGGTGCCCTCTACCTGGATCCGCATGGACGCGACGCGCGGCAGGGCCGTATTGTCGGAGAAGTGGATGTAATCCGGAATCATGGCGGTGACCGTGATGTCTCGTAGACTAGCTAAGCCGTCTAAAGAGTCAGTGTCGGCGGCCAATGTGAAGGACCGCGGAAGACGGATGGCTAGGTTGTTGAGATTCGGCAGTCTTGAGAGGACGAGCAGTCCATCTTCGGTGACAGGGATGCCGTTGCACTGCAAGACCTTCAATGCGGATCGATTCTGGATGGCGGAGAAGAGCCTCAACGACCGGCAGTTCGCTCACATTCGTATGGATTCCGCACCACTCGAAGATTACAAGGTTGGGGAAGAGGACGAGGGTAGGATGGAACACTGATAAGTGATACAACGCCTACTCGGGACGAATATCATGTTGCAAACGCTGGCGGTCAGGGCCTTTATGATGGTGTCGTGATGATAAGTGTCGGACTAAGCCGGAGTACTTGAGGACTCTCGCCCATTCCTCTGGTGTTAGTAGACGGTTGAGCTTCTGCATAGCGCGGGACGTCAGACTATAACTCAAGCTTCCATGGGTCTATCTTACTCCAGTATATGCGTATGCGTCCTGAGCAAAGCAGTGGAACAATGGAGAGATGTCGGGGAGGTAACACCAAAGAACTTGAATTGATGGTTCATGGAAGGCTTTGCATGTCCGTGCGAGCCTCGCCAGACTAGCAGATGTGCAGATCATTTCCCGTATCTCGGTTATGGTCAACGCATGCTCCATGCTAGAGTCGCATGCAGTTTACAAATCTATAGTTGTGTAGGTTCTACAGATTTCCGATATATCTCATCAAATGAAATAAGTTTAGGAGACAAATCACTGTCAGGCCCACATGCAAATCGAGGTTCGGGAACCACTTACTTGCTCCGGTATCAGCTATGTTCTAACAAGGAGTAAGTATAGGATGCTCCGTTGCCGTTGGAGGTGCCGGCAGGGGCCTGAGCAAAGCTGAGGTAAGTAGCGCCCATTGGAAGAACTGCCGGGGCGGGCCTTTTAAGTCGAAGACGCGAGCAGCGCAGGGAGAGCAGACTAAGTAGTCCCTCATCAGCAAATGAACGAAACAGATGGTCAGTGACGTCCAGGTTTCGCCAGTCTGACCAGATTGACAGGGTATGAGCAAGGGATGGGAAACCCGTACCAAATCCGCCAGATATGGTGTGCAATGGCCAGACCTTGCAGGGCGCCTGGACATTGATAACCATTTCTCGCTGAGCATTCGGACAGCAGCTACCATACTGTAGGGGAACTAAGGCCGATAATGTACATTATTGACTGGGCTCATGAACATACATGGTCAGTGGCTTGTGCAAATTCTACCATACATGCCCACGCTGCGAAATGGTCACTTGTCACGTTCAAGAAGTAGCTGACAAATGATCACACAATTCGAGTTTGGTTTTCGATGATAATGATGATTGGACGCGAACTACTATACATGGAAGAAGGCAGACATGAATGTAGCCAGTCTACACACCTACTGTGCATGAAAAAAGCGGGTTAGGGTTAGCAGGGCTAGTCGCTGGGTGAGCAGGAGCAAGGATGCTCCCGAGGCCAAAGTCACAAGTACGCAACAATGTCTATGCAATCATACAAAAGGTAAGTCAGGCAACAAGGCTTACGTAAAGGGCAAGAGCGAGACACAACTAGTGTGTGCACAATATACATACCTATGGGATGTTTATGAGGAGCCGAAGGCAGGCGGGTGGAGCTAGACATTAGTAGCTACAGCCGTCTTGGCATGACTCACAAACATCAGATCCCAAGGGGCATGTTGCAGAACTGGTACGTTGTAGCGGGTGATAAAGGGGGGATGCAGACGCGGCGTGGAGAGATGGGGGTTTTGCAAGAGATGGTTCAGGGCAGGGCTAGCACAATGACAGGCCGTTGATTGAGTTGTAACCTAAAATACGCGTCATCGATGAGCAAGATTGAAAAGTATCAGTAGGGAGTACACGTAGAAAGAAGGCAGGGT